>NC_137822.1:19979425-19984425 GCF_963921795.1 Nannobrachium achirus
AATGTAACAAAATGGTCACTTTAACAAGGTATTATAATTATATTATAGGTATATAATTATATATTATATGTACTTCTTAAAATAAAGATATCATACCTGTTGCTAAGGTATCTTCGCGCGCGTGCAAGACAACAGTCATGTTGCCATACCTTAGCTTTTTCTGAACTGACGCCACTGACACACACGCGCACGCGCACACGCACGCGTTCTCAGGCACACATACACGGCACACCTCACCCCTTATCCCTAAACGTCTTTGCCATTTTTTACTAGTTTGAAAAACATTTTTAATATTTCAGATATCTGATCTCCAAGCTCAACGTGTTGATGTAGATCGGCTATATTTGAAGTATTTAAAAATGATTCTTAAAAGTGGGGCAGCGAATAAATGATATCTATAGGATAACTTGTATAGATAGATAAACACCAAACTGTTCCTTTTGCATGCCAGTCAGAGTTGCCCCTGTGCAACGGTTTCCGTTTCTTTTTTCTTTTCTTTTTTTACACAGGGAAATATACAGTATATTGGTAAATTAGCTTTCACATCATATTGCTCAGGTGGATCTTAACCTTGACAGCAGTACTACAACAGAATGCAGAGAATCTAGATGGAAAGGAGATTCAGTAGAAGGATTAAAATAGAACTATACAATGTCTGGAAGGTTTCCTGTTTAATAGGCCAGTCAATAGTGGCGTTTCCATAAAGCCACTTAATGCGCATTAACAGCTTATTTGCAAAATATGTTTAAGGAAACACTTCAAAATGCGAATAAACTTTCAATATCCGCAAAAAAAATTATCCGCTTGGAGGAGGTGGATTTTGGGCTTTATCGAATAAACTGCATTTGTGAATGGAAACGGGTCAGACAATGAATGCGAATAGATTATGACGTTCTGGGTCCATATCGTCCTCCAATTTAACACTTCCCTCTGCTGCTTAACGTCCATTGTATAGCGTTTATAGCCCACAAAACAAACCGGTTGTTTGTTACTCACAGAGTGAGTGTGTAAATTCCTCCCGTTTTCACCTCCCGGAGTCAAGCCATCCGTGGCTAACCCTTCCTGATCACACGCCAAAAGTGGCCGATCTACAAGCTCACAGCAGCTCGCATCCGCGTCTCCGCGCCGCGTTGTGAGCTTGCAGATCGGCCACCTTCCAGAGAACGCTGAAACTTGTAGGAAGTGCACTGTGCAGTGACGCAACTGCTGTTTTCCCGGTGAACCTGAGCGCAACGGTGGGGGCGCGGGAGTGTGGGGAACACACACCACTGACTATTGCCGATGATGGAGAGGTTATATAGCTTTATGTATTGAGAGGAACTCTTGCCAATTTCGTAAGAGACTCGTCGCCAATTTTAAGATATTTAAAAGTTATTTGGGGCCATGATGATTGATAACCCTTCTTCCCACTACTAGACAGCGATGGAAACATGGCTAATCTAAGCTAAAAAAAAGGGCCTGACCCAAAAGAAATTGCAATAGTAATCATCCAGGGTTTTTTATTATCCTTAGGGTCATCAAAAAAAAAGAAAAAAGAAGGAAAAGTTAAAAGTTTCCTGTTATTCTTACCCTAAGCTGAACCCCCTGAATTCACCTTGATCCACAAAGAATATAATGGGAGACTTGACGTCCTTGACGTCCGAAATAGAATGGTGGTTGGTAGATTAGCCGTGACATTTCTATTATTGTATTGTGATCTGAGACATAATATTATGTTTATAAACATGACCCCGCAGCCCCTCCATCTTGAACAGCGCCGCTGTTTTTTCTTTTTTTTTTCCCCCCAGGCCAGTAACTCACCATGATTTTCTCGATTTCCGTTGGGATAGAATGGGGGTTTTGGCCGATCGTCGATGTCCCCGTGCGTTTCGCGTGCGCGATCCTTTCACGTAAATGTCCCCGCAAATAGTCCATGTGTGACTGAAGAACAGAACTGAAAAGTTTCGCTAGCATAGCCCCAAGCATGGCTGCAGGAGGAGCTCGAGTGTGTAGACAGTAAACGGATGGGTGGAAGGTGCCTTGGAGAAGGAGAGGCGCTGACGTCACCTCTGCTTCATGCACGGTCTGCATGAGCTATCAGTGCACGAGTGGTGACTAGGGAAGGTTAGACGATCGCCGATTTTCGGATCAAAAGCTTTTATTCCGGTTTTAAAGACAAAGTCCGGGAATGTACGACGTGGCTGAGAGTCCCTGGGGGGATGTGCGATATAGTACGGTTTTAACATTAAGGGGCTCCCCTTGGCTTAGAAGGTGTTAACTTGTTTTTTGGATGACCCTAAGGATCATAAAAAACCCATAAAAAATTACTATTGCAATTTATTTTGGGTCAAACCTCAGATTGACTGGCATATAAGTTACTATAACACACACACACACACACACACACACACACACACACACACACACACACACACACACACACACACACACACACACACACACACACACACACACACACACACACACACACACACACACACACACACACACCTTGCATTTATTGTAAGATGAGCTTAATATTGACATCAGGGAACTCCATATATGGGAATAAAAGTGATTTGGTTCCCCTGGCATCGTAGGGAGCTCCATATCTCCATATATGGTCATAAAAGGGATTTGCTTAAAAGTTAGGGTTCCAGGGGTAGCACAGCAATGTGTCACACATCCACATGTTCGTCTCGACGAGCTATACAACATACTAAAAGATGGGCACTATCAGAAAATTAAGACTTAAAATCTATGTTTTGACGACATAATTATGTATTTTTGGGGGTTTGAAATCAATCGGAAATAAATTAATTAAACTCATATCCACGCGTTTGTCTTGGCGAGCTATAGAACATACTAAAAGATGGGCTCTTAAAACCTATTGAAGGGGTATTCAACAAAATTGTCCAGGGGGCCACATTGACAGAAATCCAAGCCCCCCCCCCCCCCAGCTATTGTACACTTGAAACAACAGCACGACCACATTTTCATCTAACTACATTGCAAAGCAGAATACTTTTCAAGTAGAATACTTTTCATGTTAATTTTTGTTCAACAAGTTGACAACTGTAAACATGTTTTCTTGTTTAAAACCTAGTGCTAACTACATCACACTTGTGGCGAGCTATAGAACATACTAAAAGATGGGCTCTTAAAACCTATTCAATAGGTCCGCCAGTTGAAATCCAATAGGTCCTATTGGATTCCAAGTTATAGCACTTTGAACAATCTAGTGTTAGATTTCGAATTACAGAGAAAGTAACACAAAAATGCTAAAAAGTTAGGGTTCCAGGGGTCACACAGCAATGTGTCACACATACAACATACTAAAAGATGGGCACTTAAAACCTATTGGATTTCAACTTTACTACTGTAACTGAAGGATAATATACAAAAGAACGCTGTTAGACTATAGAGTCTGCTGAGAGCAGGGCTGCCAACATTGGACTGTCAGAATCCAGGAGATTGGGCAACACGTTTTGAGGAAAGAACATATTAACGCAACCGTGTCCTTCCCCTGTTTCCTGACAGGTAATCACGGTGGATTATTTCTGAAAGAAATCTGTCCAGCTATCCTTCTACAGAAAGTGCTGGAGTATATTTCAACTTAAAGCTATACTGTGTAAGTTGCTAAACTAGTGGTCAGTAGCGGTATTGCTTTTATCGTCCGTTTTTCGCCCGGAGTCGTCACGGACCACCGCCGCGGACCACCGGAGCGGCGCCGCAAACCACCGCGACCGATACAAATCCGTGGAGGGGTAGAACGCATGGTAGAACGTAATTTTCTGGCCAGGATTTGGGGATTAAGAGGTTAAGAATCCTTCACCATGGTAAACCGTGGTAAACACTGTAGCTGAGCGAGGCTACTTCCTGAAGACACGGCAGATAAGCTGTAATTGGCCGGTAGTGTATCATGTGTGTATGATCCGCGATGTGATTGGCCAACGTATACACAACGTATACAGATGATGCAGATGACGTCATTTTGCCGCGAAATTCTCCCCCCCTCACGGCTCATAGAAAACATATAAAGAGAAGGCTTTTGAAAATAACGGAGTGGGTGTTCTAAAACTTTAGCGATTTAACAGTTAGGACAATTTTAAGATTTGTTTTATAAAAAAGGTTACATGGTATAACTTTAACTTTAGTAACTGATGGCTAACATACAAAAGAACACTTCAACAGTTCTAAGACACATTTGTAAAGTGTGGCAGAGTGACGGTGTGGTTATCTAATCATCAGACTTACGGCACAGGATATTCCATGGGTGAATCTCAATCTTCCTATAGTTCAGTGCTGGAGTGTTTCAAGTTAAATGTACTTATTGAAGGCTAACATACAGTACAAAATAACTCTTCAACTGCACTAAAGCCCAAACCACTCCATAACTCATTGCAACAAAACAGTTTAAAGGTCAACCGCACCAATGCAACTCCTTGAAACTGCCATTGGGGATAATGGTTACATGTTGCAAGGCGAATCATTGGTGTGGTTTGGGCTAAGAGATGCAAGCCCTGAGATACTGAGTGATAGGGTAGCGATCTAGTTATCAGACTCTTCCATGTTCAAATCCCTGTTCTCCTATAGTTCAATGTTGGAGTAGCCTACTTTTCGAGGCAAAAAAATAACGTTCCAACAATACTAAGAGTAAGAGACATAAATATCTTCAAAACTATAACATTTCAAAGAAAACCGTTCAAGCACATTTTCAAGAAAGTAAAGAAAAATAAAACAAAACACAACAATGATACTATATTAGTCATGTGGTGGGAGTGCCTGAGAATTACTAATAGTGGTCTAATGATCAGCCTTTTGGCACAGAGGTGCAATGTTCAAACCCCAGTCTTCCTATCGTTCAGTGATGCATGCAGTATTTTGGAATTTTCTATGCAAACAAATGCATGGGTAACTCAAAATGTCTTTGTGAATGCATTGGGTTTACTAGCCTTAACCATTCAGCTATGGCTGTCCCATACTTCCACCTCCGACTATGATGATGCTAATCTTTGCTA
>NC_137822.1:19989425-20031925 GCF_963921795.1 Nannobrachium achirus
TTGAAGCCAGCCTATAAGGATTAACAGTAAGCCCCCTGCATACTGAGGGTGCTTATACATTTACAGATGGTGCTGTGAATAAAAGACACCTCCTTACTCAATGGATTTAGAAATCATCTTTGATCAAATATAAAACGAAAAAGGTTGTTGATGTTAAAGATACAGTAATATTGTCCCAGATATCAATTAGCCTCTGAATACATATTACTGGGAAGAGGGAGTGTGTGTGTGTGTGTGTGTGTGTGTGTGTGTGTGTGTGTGTGTGTGTGTGTGTGTGAGAGAGAGAGAGAGAGAGAGAGAGAGAGAGAGAGAGAGAGAGAGAGAGAGAGAGAGAGAGGTGGTCATTGATGTCTATTTATACTGCATCATACAACAGTGTCCCGCACCGAAAATAGCAAGGTGCTCTGCACTGGCTTTGGCACGGGACACCTTCACACGACTTAAGTATAAATCAGGCTTAATGATTGTGGCAGTGTTATAGTATGGAAGACTGATTGAAAATGTGTTCTAGTTTGTAGTTTGGGAAGGAAAGTCTTGGAAGGAATGTTGTAACGATGTATGTTTGGCTCGTGTAGAAACGCTGACTTTCTGACCCTACAGTCAGAGTGCAAAAGCACTAACTCAATCACAACACAGCAGGAATAGTTTGGGAAAAGTCAAAGCAGGGAGACAAGCATAATCACACTCACGCCTAATTTATGCTCCGTCCTATGACAGAGCGTAAATTAGGCACACAGGCGCGCACACACGCTCACGCATCGACACACGCAAAGACACACGCACGCACATCACACACACAAACACGCACGCACGCACGCACGCACGCACACACGCACACACACACACACACACACGTGCGTTGGTTACAAACCAAAGCATGTTTCTTTACTTACAGAGATTGTTGATGCCAAATATAATATACTTGGTTAAATATTCCCGTACCCGCTGACACTGTGTTAATTAACAGAAATCTGTTCACAATGTTTTACAAGATACTGCAGGGAAGAGCTTGTGTTTATCCTGCAGCACTAGACGCTGTTGACGGTAGACAACTTGGAAATACAGGTCTGCCACAACCATATCCACAACTTTCCAATGTCCCATCGTGCATTGCGCAGAAGGTGTGCGGCAGCTTCCGGCGTCACAGCCGAGTGTGATCTACAAGCTCACAACGGTTGCATCTGCGACGCGACGTGAGCTTGTATGTCTGCTGTTAACCGGAAGTGTCATACAGATAATGCTACGGTAAATTCTCACGGAAACAGGTGGATAGCTACCTACTATCTACTGCACAGTGGGGAAATGCCTCGGCGAAATGCTACAAACTGTGCATGTGATAAAGAGATAGAGACACACACACACACACACACACACACACACACACACACACACACGCACACACGCACACATGCTGTTACAAACAGAATTGTTAATGTGCTTTTCCTAGAATGACAGAACAAATAAAGGTCCTTGCTTTGTAAATGTTTATAATGTACTTTCCTCGACACGTCGGGCGTATAAGCATCTGTTTGTTTTTGAAAAACCATTGCAGTGGTGGAAAGAGTACTCACGTTTTTTATTTAAGTGAAAGTATCAATACAGCAATGTAGAAATACTTAAGTCTGGAATTCAAAATGTACTTGAGTAAAAAAAGTACAAAAGTGTTGGCATCAAAATGTACTGTACTTAAAGTACCGAAAATAAAAGTAATGTCCCCATTTCAAGTTTCCAAATGTCTAAAAATCTTTTGAATATAGTAGATTTACAAGCTCACAATGTCTTGCACCACGACACATTGTGAGCTTGGAGATCAGCTATTTTCAAATGGCTGAAATGTATTAAAGGGCTGAAGTGGATAATGAATGTTTTGTAATAATAATCTAAAGCTGCAAAGTAACCATCTAAAGCTGTCAAATAAATGTAGTGGAGTAAAAGTACAATATTTGGATCTGAGATGCAGTGGAGTAGAAGTAAAAGTATTGGAAATTGTAAAGTACAAATACCTCAAAAGTGTACGTAAGTACAGCTGTACAGTAGCCAACTCACTGTAAGTAAATGTATTTAGTTACTGTACACTGCTTCATTGACCCTCCATGTACACAAGTACATCCTTCCCCATAACTTTGTCCTGAAACGCCTCGTCATCTGTATCAGCTTATCAAGATTAATGAGAATATAGAATGTATTTTGACCCAACCAATAATACATGCTTCCTATTTGTGTCTGATACTCATTACTGGTGTTGTACTGTCGAAACCTTCTGTATCCATCTATCCAGACAGCGATAATCACCACACTCTGTCTAATTTATGCTCCCACGTACAAAGCAGCATAAATTAGGTTCTCCGCACACACACACACACACACACACACACACACACACACACACACACACACACACACACACACACACACACACACACACACACACACACACACACACACACACACACACACACACACACACACTACTCATTACTGGTGTTGTAAGTGCACTAGACCAGTGGTTTTCAACCTGTGGGTCAGGACCCCCAGGGGGGTCCCCAAATTATTTTGGGGGGCCACCAGATGATTAGCTTAATGTGCAGCCGTGTTTGTGTGTTACAATTTAAGGACCTTTTTTTTACCTCTAAAATGACAAATTAAACATTGGCCAAATTGTCAAATATTAGAGGCAGAATTGTGAAAATAGCCGATCTACACATGGTCACAACGCCTCGCAACACGAGGCGTTGTGAGCATTTATATCTACAATTTTCACAATAGAACCAACCGTGTTATACAAAATGTAATGCCTCAACTCTTCTCGTCAGGGTGTGGGCGGTCCCCAGGTAAAATATGATTATTTTGGGGGTCGCGGCCTGAAAAGATTGAGAACCACTGCACTAGACTAGAGGAAAGCAGTTAATGCAGCCCTGTGCTTATGCAGCTCTCACAAAAGTATAGGGATAGATTCCATGCACAGAAATGAGTGTGACAAACTGTTTAATGGTGTAATCTCAAACCAAACACCAATGGCTTTCGATGGAAATTCCCCCGACTTCCATCTATTCTTCATGTTCCTCTGTTCTCCTTTTCAAAGCGAATGCTAATCCACATTTAAAAGTCGTTAACACGTTCCGCATAACGATTATAGAGATAAGCCAGATGCTCAAATAAATATAATCAAGTCTTCATAACATTTCCACTGTCCATTCGACCACTGCTGCCCCCCATCCCATCAGACCACAACCTACTTAAGGTCGTTGCACACTGCTGCGATAACATAGCACCAATGTTCGACAGGTGTCTGAGGTCGTTGAGGAGGATCTGAGGGAACAAGTAGGGAGGTGAGGAAAGCATTCTACCCATCAAAAGTACAATGCTGGGCACCCGCTGGCCTACTTAGGCATTGCCACATAGGCATGCATGGATGCCCGGTGGCGTCGCCGGTTCGATTCACCTTACATAGGAAGATTTAAACTTTGAAGTCAGAGAAAGTCATACAAATAGCAAAAATAACTGATCTACAAGCTCAATGTTCTGCGAATACCCCTGCAAATCTACTATCTTGCCAATGGAAAGACGTGTGAAGTTTTGAAATGGCACATCTGTATGTGTGCTTGTAGATTGGCTTCACTAGTTTATAAAATGATCAATACAAAATGTTCAAAAGCACTAAGGGTTTTGGACATACAAGGTTTTCCCCCGACGACGACGATGTATTTTCTTTTCATTTCTTCTCCTCCTTCTCCTCACTCCCACCAAGGTAGAGTTAACCCATCTCCACTCCCCCGCCCTCCATGTCTCTGCCCATCCCTTGGCTCTATCACTCCCACACACCCATCAGTCCTGCTGGTCCATTAGTCAGTGTTATCTTCATGTCAACAGTTCCTCTCAAATATTTACAATAGTCCCTGGTGGGGAGACGGCCAAGCCAGGGCGGATGATTCACCTCCTTTGTTAACACAATCGTCCCCAAAGTAACACTGTACCTCTCATAGAAACACTGCGCTTAGCAGCAATAGCATGGGCCCAAGAAGACAACATGTTTTGGACGGAGGAGGAGGAGGAGGCTCTCAAAGAAAGAGCATAAATACAGATGGAAGGTGAGAGAATGTTGACCATTTTAAAATCTGGATCTCAAGCGGAACCTGAACCTCATTATCCTTTTCTGCTCAACGTGTTTAATTTGATTAGAGGTTTTGCAAGTCTTGTCATGTCACACACGCACACACGCGTGCACACACGTTACAGTATGTGTGTGTACGCACACGCGTGTGTGTGTGTCTGTGCATGCGTGCGTGCGTGCGTGCGTGTGTGTATAAAGTATATATATATACACAAACATATTCAATTAGTCAACTTATCCTGTGACATACCGGTAAGCTACACCTCTAGAATGGTGTTTTCTTTTTGTTCTATAGTAAATGCAATCATGAATGTATTTATCTGCATGTTATATACACCCTCGCTACACTGACTGAAGAGAAGAAGTAGAAATAAGATTCTGACAGATTTTTGAACGGCCCGGTCTATGGAAATGTCCAAATACACTTCAGAAACAAGCCCGCCCCCACCGCCCCCAAAAAACTCAACCAGCTGCTACCAATATTTACAAGCGACTGTACAGCAAAACAAGCCCAAAGTCGCTTATAATAAGCGGACTTGGAAACACTGGTCAGAAATTCAAATAAATAGACAGCCAATCATTTAGACAGACAGTGGAAGCCTCGTTGACCCTGCTAATCTCCTTATAGCGGAGGGCTGATGACCCTATTTACCCATAATGCATCCGCAACACACACTTCATTAGCCAATGTCAGAGGGAGCATGCAGTAGCAGGAGAAAGCAAACAAACCTAAACACACGCATCGAAATACATCGTCGCTGCCGGGCGGAAACCTTGTATGTCCAAAACTGTTACTTTTCAGGAAGTGTGTGGGGGGAGGCGAGAACCAGCTTGTAGATCTGCTATTTTTGAAAAGTCGTGAAAATGTGTGCAAATCTTTGAATATGTGTATTTTTTTTAAGCGAACATTTGTACAAGCTCGCAGCGCGGCACTCGGTGCCGCGCTGTGAGCTTGTATATCTGCGATTTTTCAATAGTTAACATTCACGGGGGGCCCACGGTGAATCCTCGTACCCAGGGCCCAGAATTTGGTGTGACGCCCCTGGTGGTGGAATTTTTTTTTATAAAATAAATAAATGTTTTGCCCCGGACATACAGTACGGAATGAGAAGACACTAATATTACCAGGAACACATACAGAGATAGCCCTGAATGACCATAACAGGTCTGTACCACTGAGAGTTAAGGGGGTCCTTGCAAATAAAACATTTGAGAACCACTAGTACTAGTGTATTCCTAATAATTTTGTATTATTATTTTTTAATTATGCAATATCAATGAAGAAATAAGCCCGCACACTGCCACTTGCAGGTTCCAAGTATCAATTTATTAAAAGCGACGTTTGGGTCAGTAGACCTTCCTCATTCGACTACTTTGTGACCGACGCACCTGCTTGAGAGGAACTACTGGGTGTGCGACAGTCTTCTCTTAACATTAATTATGCAATAAAAATAAGAAATAAGAAAATTATAGTGGTGTGTAAAAAAGAAAATCTAGAATTTGCCATGGACAAAACCAAATCTTTGCCACGGACACATTTTGTCCGTGCACGGACATGTTGATGACACCTCGTTCCAATGGATCCATTTAAGCTACTATTTAGTCACACAAGCTCCTGTTAATATTTGTCAGTGCTTCAGTATTTATAAAACCCACAGACAGACGTATAACCACTTTCACTCAGCGAAAAGAGTAGGGATGGAGCTCGAAACACAAGCCTGTTACATACTCGATAACAAATGCTTAGCCTATTATCGAGCATGACATCATGTTTAAACAATCGAGTAATCCTGGTCTCTATAATGCCTCCCCCTGGCCAGCCGGGGCGCCTGATGGAGGGGAAAGGAACTGGTTGGAATAACGTGTTCCTTCCATGCGCTACCGGTACGTCCAAGCCGGGGAAATCCCCACTGTCAGGTGAAAAGAAGCAACTTGGACTACTCTCATGCATAGAAGGAAGCATGAGGTCAGTTTGTTGTCTCCCCAGGCGTGGCAGAGTGAGAGCAGAGCCCAGGATTACATAGGCAATTGGCACTGGGTGAAAATGGGTTGCAAAAATTATTTAAAAAAAGTTAAACAATCGAGACAAGAGGTGATCAAGAAATTATTACAGTACTATTCCTAAAATAAAGCCATTAAATGATTTAACACTTTTTAGCCACAAACTCACAGTCACAACAACTGGCCAATAAAAAAAGCTACCAGTTCTGTTCAGAATTTGTTGTCTCACATCTTTCCACAAAATATTAGAAATCGCCCAATAGTGGGCTCGATAAAAGCCCGGCTCAGTAAGCGGGATCGATAAGGAGCTCATTATCAAAACAAATTATTGTAGGAATTCTTGACACTCTGGTGCGACAAAGGGCATTATTCTACGTAAAAACAACGACATAAAAGGTTGAAGTATGGAGATACAAGGTTTCTGCATGACAGCGACAATATATCAGCACTGGCAGTTAGGTCACAACAGGCTGGCCACAGACATGCAGCGCGTACACAAAGTAATGCTTCCACTGAAGATCCAACAAACACACACACGCACGCACGCACGCACACATACACGCACGCACACACGCGCACACACACACGTGCAAACACACACATGAATGTCGCATACACACACGTACGCTCACTCGTTCTCACAAACATACAAGATATATTAAGAGTTGAGTCACCAGTAAACCCTGATAGATAAACAAGATGTTGGAGTCGGTGAGTTTATTTGACGTTGCTCTCTCTCTCTCTCTCTCTCTCTCACTGTCTCTCCGTCTCCATGTCGCTCTCTCTCTCCCTCTCTGTGGTGTCTCGCTTGGCCTGTCTGCAACCCTGACCTCCAGCACACACACACACACACACACACACACACACACACACACACACACACACACACACACACACACACACACACACACACACACACACACACACAGCACACATACACAGCACACATACACACAAACAATACCGCATATATGCATGGACACACTCATGTACTCTATACACGCATGCTCACAGCGTCATCGCATGCACGCGCATACACATATTGCTTAATGCAGGAAGCAGGAACGCAAGAATGTGACGTTAGTGAAACACTTGAGAGTTTCCTAATTCCTATGCGAGATGTTCAGCATATCTGTGTGTCTCTGTCATCACGTCTCACATATTAAATCACACGTCAGATAGCGCTTCGACTCGCCCGCAAGCTCGCGTTTTCCCGAAAACACCAGTAAATACTGTGATTCCGGACAAGCTCCTTCATCCCAGTGGTTCTCAACCTGTGGGCCAGGGCCCAAGGATGGGCCGCGAGGGTATTGCAAGTGGGGCCCCAAATGATTGGCAAAACACTCATGTTTTAATGATGATATAACATTAACATTGTGGTATTGTAATTTTTTCTTTAAAACCTTGAAAAGTGCGTTTTCATTGCGATGCTGCTGTTGGCTTCATTGATCCAAGTCTGGAACACAATCGATTATTTACTGTTAAAATCAATGTGGTCTGAAACTGCGGGCAGCCGCTCCACTAGTCCAGTGGTTCTCAACCTTTTCAGGGGAACTGGGGACCCCACACCCAGCAAAGGCACTTGGAATTGTAGGAGTTGGCATTACATTTAGTTTGACTCGATCTATTCCATTGTGAAAATAGCCGATCTACATGCTCACTACACCTCGCAATGCAAGGCGATTGTGAGAATGTAGATCTGCTATTTTCACAATTTCTGCCTCTAATATTTGACAATTTGACCAATGTTTGACCAGAGATACTAAAAAGGTATTTAAAGTCCTTAAATTGTCACTTTATAAATGTGCAGATATCCTCTATACACTTGTACTGTACAGGTAGGTATGTGTGTCTGTTGAGTGACAAAACAATGTTAACATTTAGCTAAACATCTGGGGACCCCCCAAAATAAATTGGGGACCCCCCTGGCGGTCCCGACCCACAGGTTGAGAACCACTGCACTAGACCACTGTGGTTGTTGTGGTCAGTGGTCAGATGGGTGGGCTGCGCCAAAGCTTTTGGCGAGGAGATTTTGGGCCCTGATCCAGAAAAGGTTGAAAAACCACTGCTTTAGACCAGATTTATACTTGGTCGTATGACGGAGTTGTGAGGTTACAGCCGACAGATAGACAGACAGACAGATGAACACACGGTGCGTGAACATAGGGCCCTATTTTGTCCATGCCTTACCCCTTATCTCTAAACTAATTTGCCTTTTTTTTTATACTATTTGAAGAAAAAAAAAAACATTTTAATATATATAGCCGATCTACATCAGCACATTTGAGCTTGTAGATTGGCTATTTGAAGTATTTTAAAATGTTTTTCAAAATAGTAAAAAAATGCAATGGAGTTTAGGGATAAGGCCGGGGTAAGACATGGACAAAAATAGGGCCCCTCATCTCTGTTTCCTCGCATGATGGCAGGGCAAAGATGATGATAATATGATTATAATAAAATATAATATAATAACTATTAATGACAATATTAATTAGTCAGTAATGATATGATTGTCAATATCAAAATCATCATTTCATTAATGAGGATGGTGGCAAAACTTCCTGGGTCATTTTCCAGCCCAAGCACAAATAGTAGTTAACCTGATACTCCATATTGCAAGTTAATCAAGGCACAAGTGCACGTGCACACACACATTTTACAGACAGATAAAAGGGCAGGGGCTCAAGCCCCCTTTGGTGTCTATGTATGCATGTGCCTGACACACACACACACACACACACACACACACACACACACACACACACACACACACACACACACACACAGTTGTGCATGCACACGAGCATGCACAAAATAAGGACTGTTATGTTATGGTGTCTTGCGTCTTGCGACACCAGTCATGTTGCCATACCTTACCTACATTTAATTATTTTCTTCTGTAGTTAAGGTATGGCAGCTGCCATACCTTGGCCATACCCAATTGACGCCTCTGGCAAGCCAGCTCCAGAGAGTGTGTACTGGGACATGGTGCGAGCAGGGCTCTCAATAACACGCACACTCTCCTGGTTTGGTGATGCGCTGCTGGCCCACGCACCGAGCCATGTGCAGACTGGGTTTGAGGGATTAGGTTTCAAAACATAGCGCCAACTCTGCTCACAAACACAGATAAAGTACCCTTATATGGACAGATGCACACACACCCACACACCGACACACACACACAGATTACAAAGACACACTCTAATGCACGCACGCACACACACACACACACACACACACACACACACACACACACACTCGCGCATGTCCTTCACAGATACATCATTTTCCAGGTGTGTGGGGAGCTGGAATGAAACGTCATGAATGACTGTGGGAGTATATGAAAAAAAAAAGTAAAAGAAAAAAAGGGGGGGGGGGGGGGGGGGGAAGTTGGCAGCAAGAAATAAACATCAGTCTTGCACATTACAAATTACGGTGCTTTATTGATAGTACTAATAGCCGCATTTAGATGAATGTGATATTATATAAACGATAGCACTAGTCGGGAAAAATTAAGGCCCTCGTGAGAGCCAACGTATGACTAAGACCTTCTCTTCAGTTTCGCTCTTCATGTAGACAAGAAAAAAGTCATTTATTAAAAGCCTGGCGCTTTTGCAGTCTTCTTCATTACACTTTGGCTC
The DNA here is from genome assembly GCF_963921795.1 of Nannobrachium achirus. Classification (NCBI taxonomy): domain Eukaryota; kingdom Metazoa; phylum Chordata; class Actinopteri; order Myctophiformes; family Myctophidae; genus Nannobrachium; species Nannobrachium achirus. The sequence continues at coordinate 19,999,179 of NC_137822.1, forward strand.
TGTCAGCCAGCGCTCATATACTGTTGATCTATTTTATGACCACATACAGTGTAATATCCTTTGCCCCAGTCAGCGCTGCTGCTGGTCCAAAATCAGTTTCTTGATGACATTTTCAAGAGAGTTTGCTTGAACTGGGGGTTAACTGTGGTTCACTTTCACCCATACAGAATATCGTCGTTGTCGGGTGGAAACCTTGTATGTCCAAAACCGTTCGTTTTGTATTAATCATTTTAGAAATGATTTAAAATAGTGAAAATAGACAATCTACAAGCACACAACGCCTCGCGGTGCGAGGCGTTGTGTGCTTGTAGATCATCTATTTTCACTACTTTAGTGCGACAGTCTTGTATGATGAAGCAGGGCTTTACTTTACGTAAAAACGTACAAATGAAACTTGGTGATACGAGGTTTCTGCCCTGACAACGACGATGTGAGTGATAACATTCATACAACGCGGGGGGATTGGCTTTAGGGTGTAGGCTATTTTACCTCTATGTTATGGAAAGGATTACTTTTTTACAGCACTGGGTGGGCGTTTTGCAAAAAAATAAAAACGGAAGAGCCACTATCAATCAGCGTCTGTCAATCACAGGGCCCTCAGTGCAGACGCTAATTGGACCTTCCACTTTTTGGTTTCTGCAAAGCGCCCAGCCAGCGGCAGTGGTGGAAAAATACTGCAGTCTAGAAATACTCTGTTACAAGTAAAAGTCTGGAATTCAAAATGTACTGGAGTAAAAGTATGAAAGTGTTGGCATAAAAATGTACTTAAATCACCAAAATGTTTAATCAGGGGTTTATAAACTGAAAGTTAGTCCAGAACTCAAACAGTGCTCGATATGAAAAACTAAACCATCAAACAAAAAATAAAACCATGACCAAACTCGAATGAGACTCATACAGCTGTCAATACAAAATGTTAAACAATAACAATACATACATACATACATACCGGTACATCAACTCATTGACTCAAATAAGAATGCCTGAATTAAAAAAAAAAAAAGCTATCAAATCAGTGATGCGATTTAATAAATACTAATGTAAATCAAAAAAATATTTAAATAAAAAAATTACTTAATATGGAATTATACTAAGCTCCTCCTTACCTTCTGGAGGTGTGTCCCCTCCAAGCTTGTGCCTTTAAAGTAATTGAAAAAAAGAGTCTTCTCAAGTACTGTAGAGGGCCAATACCAGTCACCAGAAATAAGAACATGTGTTTTCAATGAATCCATCATGGTTAAAATCGTGGTTTGAAGTTACAATGGGCTTGTATAGGAAGGGGGCGTGTCCGATAAAATTTATATCAAATATCTAAATACCGAAACAAGCAACTTAAAAACTCTGGTGTGCTCATAAAAGCCAGATTAGACGTTAAGATGACCCCAAAACATGTTTGAAAGTGAAATATCCCTTTCACTCTTGCACAACCACGCCTTTCACACAATTGACATGTTTTAGGTCACACTGTATTTGAGGTTGAAGATCAAAAGTACCAGGGTCAAACATTTAGGTGAGCCGCGATATGTATTTTTTGTACCTGACTCTAATCTTTCACTGAACAGCATGCAGGATACTTCATAAAGTATAAGCCATGGTGTTACAGTATAGTGTTATGATCCTATACAGAGCCTACAGACAGAGGCAGCATGACTGCATGTAAACTCAACTCTGTATCTAAATGCATAGTCATCTGTAGTCAGGGCTCCAGGGTGCGAGCTATTAGGTCGCATATGCGAGTTAATTTCATAAAGTGCGAGTTAAAATTCAACCAGGTCGCACGAGCGCGACTTGAAGGAGGATGAAAAAATCCCCGAACGAGGATCTCTTCTCTCTCTCTCGCTCCCTAGCTCTCTCTCCCTGCTCCAGTCCTTGCCCCTCCCCCCCCCTCCCCCCCCCTCCCCTCCCTTCTCTCTCCGTCTCTCACTCACACACACACACACACACACACAGACAGGGTGAGGAGAGATGGGAGAGATGCACACACGGACACACTCAAGCTAGCGTCGCAAGGGCTCCTCACTTCTCACGTGGAGTCACACAGACAGACTCTCTTGCTCACTATGGCTAGATCTCAGTCATTCTCACATACCTTTCTTTGTATAACCCTGCTTTTTCTGTTGACATCTCGAACTGGATAATTTATATGGGGCTGTGGGTTTTTTGCTATTAGATTAGCATGCTTTGATTAGCAATCGCTCGTGATTGTTTTAAACCGTAGGTTACATTAAACCTACTGTTACTGTGCGCATTGGGGTTGAAAACAGCTGTGGCTCATTAAATTCCTCAGTGCCCAAAATGCGCATTTTCACTTCAAAGACAATTAGCTGAAATTAACGGCACCTGTAAACTTCTGTCTTCATAGCGTAGCGTGTGTGTGTGTGTGTGTGTGTGTGTGTGTGTGTGTGTGTGTGTGTGTGACTGTGTGCGTGTGTTGGCGTTTGTGCATGCCCAAGTGAACGTTTTCTGTTGATACTGTATCAAGATAGCTACTTCCCAGTATCTCCTCTTGAAACTGACTTCTACTTCACTCCAAAACCATAAGGACATTTTTATTTTTCTATCCTGAATGGCAGCAGGCCTATTATGGCATATACTGTAGTCTAAGTAGTGCAATCATGCAGCTGAAAGTCAAAGTTCTAGGTATTATATTGCCTTTGTTAGCCTAGATAATTGTTTTTTTTTTTTTTTTTTTTTTTTTTTTTTTTTTTACTTATGAGCATCATCAACATTATATTGAATATCGAAGGCTTTCCTAATATCACAGCCTTAATGCTGACCTATTTTGTCAGCTACTGCTGCTCATGCAGAGAAACCTGAAGTTCAGATTAAATTAACACAACTATCATCAGCATGATAAGGCTTTTGATTGATTGATTGATTGATTGATTATTTTATAAGACAAATATGGAGAACAGTACAAGTATAGCCAATAGGCTACAATAGAAATGTAGTACAGTGCAAGTACTGTTAAACACCCTGCCTAAAAGGAACAACCCAAATAAGTCCTTTTACTGTCTTTTTTACGTTGGAAGGTATTAAGGCTATATATTAATACCACGCTATAAAAAGAAAAAGGTGGTGCTACCTAATTTCAGGTGGTGCTACCTAATGAAAAGGTAGGTGGCACCAGTGCTACCTGTGAAAAAGTTAGTCTCGAGCCCTGTCTGTAGTATCTGTGTATATCGTCACTGTCGGACAGAAACCCCTTATCTCCAAGTTTCAAATTTGTATGTTTTATTTTTAAGTAAAGCCCTGCTTCATCATACAAGACTGTCGCACAAAACAAACAGCAGATCTACAAGCACACAATGCCTCGCGGTGCGAGGCGTTGTGTGCTATTTTCCCTATCTTAAATAATTTTTAAATTATGAATACAAAACAAACAGTTTTGGACATACAAGGTTTCCACCCGACAACGTCGATATACCAATATATATATATATATATATATATATATATATATATATATATACCAATATATATATATATATATATATATATATATATATATATATATACCCTAGCTACACAAAATAAGTAAGATCGAGAGAAAGGAGTGCTTGTTTTAGGGGGCGGTGAGTCGACAAATTGGTCTTTGTTCTCTTTACGTCATTCCATGACAAAACCTCTCCACAGTTACCTCCTCACAGCTCCTTCAGCCTGCACAACAGCTGAAGAACATCCAACACTGGCACTGTCTCGCTCTCTCTCTCACGCACGCACGCACGCACGCACGCACGCACGCACGCACGCACGCACGCACGCACGCACGCACGCACGCACGCACGCACGCACGCACGCACGCACGCACGCACGCACGCACACACACACACACACACACACACACAAACACACACACACAAACACACACAAACACACACACACACACACACACACACACACACACACACACACACACACACACGCCCTGGCCATGCGTGCGCACACAGGAAGGTCATGTCCTCTTAATAACTCCTATTCTGGAGTGTTTTCTTGGCAGACAGAGATGCACTTCAGTGTGTTGCCTGACTGGGCAAAACATATACCACGATTTCTCGAAAACCTATCCAAATTAGGTTTCCAGGGCCATTCCAAAGGGTGAGTCACTGAACCGTCACTAATGAAGGGTTCCCCTATTGATGATTGATGCCCCCCTTTTTGGGGGGGGTCCTCTGTCTCTCTCTGTGTCTGTTTATCGATGTCTATTTGTGAGCCCCATCAGGGAATGTTCTCGTCTCGTTATCACCATGGTCTTCATCGTCATGTTTTGATTCTTCCACCTATACAGCTGCATTGTGAGCTTGTAGATTATTTCCCAATTGTGGTAGATCTTTTGTTTGTGTAGTGCAGTGGTTCTCAAAGTGGGGTCCAGGGACCCTCAGGGTTCCTTGAGGGGGTTGCAAATGGACCCTTACAGGTCTGTAACTCTGAGAGTTCTACACATTGAACCAAATGGACGCTCTGAGAGTTATGGGGCAAGTTTGAGAACCACTGGAGCTGTACATAAAGTATACCAGGGTTCCCCAATTAGTTTTCCCCAAGGGCCGAATTATGTCTAGGGTACCAAGCCGAGGGCCACAACATTGCAGGGGGGCGACGGTGGCGTTCCCGCTACTCCAGCGACAGTTCAGATATCGTCGTTGTCGGGTGAACATCTTGTATGTCCAAAACCGTTCTTTTTGCATTTATCATTTAAAAAATGATTTAAACTAGTGAAAACAGCCGATCTACAAGCACACAACGCCTCGCGGTGCGAGGCGTTGTGTGCTTGTAGATCTGCTGTTTTCACTACTTTTGTGAGACGGCCTTGAATGATGAAGCAGGGCTTTACTTTGCGAAAGAACATACCAATTTGGAGATACAAGGTTTCCACCTGACAACGATGATATACTAGTGTTGTTGCTGCTCTTATACCACCATTATTACTGGGGTTGGTGGGGGCCAGACAGTAGCCCTGATCTGCAGGCCGCAAATGGCCCGCGGGCCGCCTATTGGGGAACCCTGACATACACTGTCAGTGCTCAGAGGGGGATAGAAAGCCAGTTCTTGGTTCCCAAAGATTCACTGTTTATCCCTCTGGGGATCTCAAGGGCCTCATTAAAAAGTGAACAAACTGTTCCTTGTGGTGTCAGAACTGACACAACATGGACATCAGTGACACGATCGCTCAACAAAACAACCACAGAAATTAACGTTTATTATCTTCAGCACTGAGTGTGAGCCAAAGCTCTGAAATAGATAGCAGCACTTTGGTGGAGGTTCCACTTGATTACAGCACAAATCAACAAACAGGTTCTGTGTGAGTGTGTGTGTGTGTGTGGTGTGCGTACGTGCGTGTGTGTGTAATAAATGTAGAATTATGTGCAGGATGCAATTTGCTGTGAATTAGATGACTTTGTTTATTGACCACATTTAACACATGAGTGCCTATCCGGAACATGTTTGGCTTTATTTCAATCCAATACAATTTTTTTTTAATTATTTTACTTACCCTGAGCAGTGATGTTACTAGGTTTTCAATGTAATGGGTCCCGGGACCCACAGGTGGTCATTCAAATGGGTCCCAGAAAAGTTGTATGAGTCCTCAATATAAAGTTTACGCGCGCAAAATGGCGTCGGACGTCGGTGGAATCAAAACATTGATGTTTCTATCGCCTGTTTAAGACTTTCTACGTGGATTTTATTTGTGTTAACATAGGGTAAAGTAGGATTGCTTTCACCTATGAACAATGGTGGTGTCTGTGGATTTTTTTTTTCTTTTACCGCGACGCGGTAAATTATTTTAACATGGACTCCAATGGAGGCGCATCCCCGGGACCCCAGGACCATGACATGAATGAGTCCCTGGGTGACTTGAATGAGTTTTTGATGCGGGATGCGCACGTAATGACATCACTGCCTGAGCTCCTTGTAGAGCCGTGGGTGGTCCTGGCTCGTCCTACGCTAGCCAGCGAGCCATTTTACATGGTCCGACGATATATTCCATTAAAAATGGTTTAAAATACATTTTTGAGCCCCCCAATGTTCACCGAATGTTCAGCGCCGCTTCCGGAACGTAGTCCAGTGTGCCTATCCCGAACAGGTTCGGCTTTTTAATGAAATGAATAAAATGATCCGAGGCCATCTGAAGCCTGGGCCTAAATTTTCAATCCAGTGGCCGAGATCCGGCCTCCCCCCGGCCTGCCGTTAGCGAGTAACGTCGCCGCGAATCGCCGCCGAATCCAATGAAAAACCACATCTTTGAATGTCCATATCTCTGGATTGTGTTTTTAGGGAGGCGGCGCGAGGTTTATTTACGGCGAAATCGCCGAAAAATGATCTTTAAAATGAGAAAATGCTAATAGCTATTCTGTAGCCATTTTCATCCGGGACCTTTCCATGACGTGCACGAACGTGAGCATGCGCGTCACTGCAACGTGAGTCCCCGGATGCTAATGCGCTCGCCTATGGGACAAACCCTGGCATTCTTTGGTGCCCTCTAGGGGCTGGCACTGGAAGCGTTAAAAAATATATTTTATTTTAAAATAAGGTCTCTCACTTCTCACTTCTGCCAGTGTGCCTCGCATCGAATCACGAGGCGTTGTGTGCTTGTAAGATCTGCTATTTTCACTAGTTTAAATCATTTTTAAAATGATAAATACAACAGGAACGGTTTTGGACACATACAAGGTTTCCACCCGACAGCGACGAGGAGCATTAATCCCCTCTGCAGGCAGGGAGGTGGCAGAGCCGTGTCTTTTGTTGTGCGTTTCAGACCTCGTCCCCATCGCACGCTCATGCAAGGACACGGGAACTCTATACCCTCTCCTCCCTGTGCTGCTCTCCTCTCCCTCTTTTCCGATGCCCTGTCCCGTCCTCTATGGCACGGAACACCTATTGTCCATCCCTCACACACTGAAATGAAAACAAAATGCACACGCGCATGCAGACGGACTCACAAATGCACGCACGAACACACACACAAGCCACAAGAGTTCTAAAACCATAATCACTTACTTAAACCCTCTATACTTAAAAAACTGCTACTACTACAGCTCCCTATATGGAGCTGACCTCGACATCTGATTCCAGATGATGCCCTGTTAGGGAAACCTCACTAATAGAATCCCTTTTATGCCCATCAATGTTAAGCCAATATCTGGGAATGCCCATACAACAGCTGCTGACCTGTTTGTTGACATTGTGACATCACATTGTTGATCTGCATCTGATTTCCAGATGATGCCCCTGTTAGGGCAACCACACTAATAGAATCCCTTTTGTGCCCATCAATATTAAGCCCATATCTGGGAATGCCCATATATGCCCTTGGGGCGTCTTACTGGTTCTTAGTGGACAGGGTTCGGCCTCTGTATTTGGTACACTCTTTTCTTTTCTCTATACCAAATCTCTTTGCCTAAGATAGCCGATCTACAAGCTCACCATGCATCACATTTCAAGCTTGCAGAATGGCTATTTTCAGTCTGAAAATAGGGATGATAGGACTGAAGTGGTTGAAATGATAAGAACTTGTGTGTTGATATGGGCTGATATGGGCTGTTTCCCTGTCACTCCTGCTATCATCATCATCATCATCATCAGCTGCATGCAAAGGACACCACAACCTAAAGATAATCAGGATAAGACAGTGACATCACAACAGGTTGCATGTAGGGATGGGACGATGTCACGATTATTGTGACCATGAGAGATTGCGATTTATAAATAGCCGATCTACATGCACACTACGCCTCGCATCGCAAGGCGTTACACAATTACATACACAAAGACATACACAATTGAAACTCAGAGAAGGTTTCTGCCCGACAGTGACAATATCCATGTCCAAAAATGTTACTTCTGAGGAGTCAACTTAAAAAATAGCAGATTGACAAGGTCAAATGTTTCGAGATTGCAGATCTGCTATTCGTTATACCTTTGATCAAGTAGGACATTCATTTACGAGAAAAAAACACACAAAAAAGCTAAAATATGCAGACAAGAGGTTTCTGCCCGATAGCAATAAGCTTCGCGTGCTTGTAGAACTTGCTATATTTGGCGCACGACACCGTCTCGCACAGCGGGCGAATGAATCAAGCTTTTAGCCATAACACCCGACTCGTTTCATCGGGTGCCCACTTCTAACATCTGAGCGGACGGCACGACAGGCACTGATGGCTGAATGGGCCACCATACACCTGGAGAGCGTTCAAAGGCTTGCAGGTAGGTCGGCGGGTGAGGTATGCAGGCTACTGTGGTGGTGTGACCCTCTCGCATTAAGCGGCAAACAGATGTACACACACACACACACACGCGCGCGCACGCGCGCGCGCACACACACGCTCTTGCAAGTGGCACATTCCTTCACTGACACAACACTGCCCACATGAGGGTCTCAGGTGTTTGTTTTTTCTCTTTGTACCTTTTCAAGCAAAAAAAAGAAAGCAACAGAAAGTGAGTGAGACAGAGGGGAAGAAAGAGGGAGGCTGGAGAGATATGATGTTTTCCTTTTTCTGCCTGGGTTGTGAAACCCCATCCCCCTTTCATTCTCTCTGTCAGTGTCAGTTGTTCTTTTGTGCGCGTTGCTGATGAGGCCCCCTTTGACAGCGAAGAGGTTATCCACTTGATACCTGACTCCTATTGAAGTCTCTCTCTCTCGCCCTCTCTCTCACTCTCTCGCTCTCTCTCTCTCTCCACACACACACACACACACACACACACACACACACACACACACACACACACACACACACACACACACCCTAAACCCAAGTAATACTTAGTTGCCACACTGTGAGCTTGTAGATCTGTGTGTGGGACATGGGTTCACACTGCACAGCCAAGTATACATTAGGCTAAACTCCAACTCTGTCTCTCTCTCTCTCTCTCTCCCTCTTCCCCTCTCTCTTTCTCACACACACACACACACACACACACACACACACACACACACACACACACACACACACAGTCTTTGTTCGTGGGCCGAACTCAACCTCACTGCGACCCGAACACACAGGTGACACCGCAGCAGAGACATCACAGCAGAAACTGTCAGAAAACACTTACATCACTGTCTGGAGGGGAGGGGGAGGAGGGAGATAGCGCTAGTGGGAAAAGTACTCACATGTTTTACCTAAGTAAAAGTACCAATACTGCAACGCAGATCTACTCTGTTATAAGTAAACATCCGGTATTCAAAATGTTGGCATCAAAATGTACTTAAAGTAACAAAAGTAAAAGTAATCATCATGCAGAATGTCCCATTTCACAAGTGTTCAAAATGTATAAAAAACCTTTAGAAAATAGCAGATCTAACAAGCAGATCTCACAAGCTCACAATTAACGCGACAAAAAGCGACACATTGTGAGCTTGTAGATCAGCTATTTTCAAAAGGCCGAAGTATTGGGATAAAGTGGTTAATGCATGTTAAGTACGGTACAGTACAGTACTTTAGTAAATGTACAGAACTTAAGTAAATGTACTACTTTCCACCACTAGTAGATAGAGAGCGAGTGTAAAAAGAAAAACATGAGAGAGAAAGGAGAGACAGAGGTTGAAGAGAGGGCAACAAGGACTGACAGAGATAAATGCATGTCGGTGCTGACGGGTGGAAACCATTCCCTTTCAGGAAATGGAACGATTCTTTGATTATTATTTCTTCATCGTCAAAGAAAAGGGAAAAACAGCACCCTCTCTGTTTTGCTCCTGCGTAGCATCAGAGAATCTGTTCTTGAGAGATTAGTCTCGCATTAGGCCAGTCAATCTAAGCTAAAAAAGGGCCTGACCCAAAAGAAATTGCAATAGTAAAGGTTCAAGGTTTTTTATGATCCTTAGGGTCATCCAAATAACATATTAAAAGTTGTGAATTATATATTTAGTGGATCAAGGTAAAGGGGTTCAAGTTTGGGTCCATTCACTTACTATACAGGAAAAAAAGACCCCCAAAAAAATCGTCTTTAAGTAGCACGTGTGGGGTCTAACTAGGGGTTTTTCATGATTCTGAATCCATTGCAAGCATTTGTTTTGCACAAAAACATTCCTTGGGCTAAAAACGGACCCATAGAACTATGGTTTAGTGATGAGTCATCACTTTTCTGGGGTCAGCTCCTTTTTGTGGTGTCCATTTTTAAACCGATGAATGTTTTTTGTGCAAAACGAATGCTTGCAATGGATTCAGGACCATGAAAAACCCCTAGTTAGACCCCACACATGCTACTTAAAGAATGTTTGGGGGGTATTTTTTTTCCTGTATAGTAAGTGAATGGACCCAAACTTGAACCCCCTAAATTTACCTTGATCCACTAAATATATAATTCACAACTTTTAATATGTTATTTGGATGACCCTAAGGATCATAAAAAACCTTGAACCATTACTATTGCAATTTCTTTTGGGTCAAACCTTAGATTGACTAGCCTACATGGCCAGACGATGCATCATGCTGCATCATGTGATGCAAAATGCATCACTAGTCATGCTGAAATACTAACATATCTCAAAACACAGATTGAACACTAGAAGCAGTGCTCTTCCGAGCAAAGGTCTCCACCAGGCCACACAAATCGGCCTGTTATAGCGCCACCATGAGGCTGATTTTAAAAATGTGGGGCAGAGGTTCTGAATTAGCATCCAGGGAGTGTGTGTGCTCAGTTTGGCAGCGATCGGGCCAACGGCGCCGGAGATTAGCTGGTAACAACCAGGCCACACAAATCGGCCTGTTATAGCGCCACCATGAGGCTGATTTGAAAAATGTGGGGCAGAGGTTCTAGATTGGCATCCAGGGTGTGTGTGTGCTCAGTTTGGCAGCGATCGGGCCAACGGTGACTGAGATTAGCTGCTCACAAACTGCGAGGACGCACGGACGCACGCACGCACGGACGGACGGACGGACAGACGGACGGACGGACGGAGGGGAAAACATACTCTCCCTCAGCCTTCGGCTGGTGGAGACAACAAATAATAACTGTATAACTGTGTTGATCGTGTCCCAAACAACAATCCGTCATTGTTGATTCTACCGTCATCCAGATTCTATAGGCCCACTGAATAATATCTTCACTGTCGGTCAAGTTGGATGGAGGGGAATGGAACTGGTTGGAATTAAGTGGTCCTTCCACACGCTACTCCCCCCTGTCAGGTGAAAAGAAGCCACTTGGACTCCTCATGCATAGAAGGAACCATTAGGTCAGTCTGTTGCTAAAAATTGGATGACAATTAAGACACAAATAAATAAAATAAAAACTCTACCGTGTGCAAGTATGTATTATGAAATTATTATGAGAACATGAATATGGAAAATGAAGGAAGACACCTAAAAGCAAGGCGGCGTGAGGTAGGTCTGGAGGAAATGTGGTTTATGTGTTGTGAGCAGTGTTGATTTTGTCGACTAAAATTATGACGAAAAATGTTTGTCGACTGCGTTTTTTTCACTGACGAAAACTAAATAAAAACGAAATAAAAAGTAAGCTGTGATGACTAAAACTAAGACTAAATATGTTGACAATTTCGTCAACAAAATAAAAACTAGACTAAAACGTTAGGGAGGGACTAGTGGAGAAGAGAGTAATTTTATGTTTGTTGCGCGTTTTGTTGCGTGCTGAAAATAGCAGATCTACAAGCTCACAACGCGTCGCGCTGCGACGCGTTGTGAGCTTGTAGATCGGCTATTTTCAGCACGTAACTAAGTGCAAAATCAGCCATTAGAATGCCATCAAGGCCTGCCAAAATATATTTTAGTTGACTAAATCAACTGTAGATTTAGTTGCCTAAAATCTTATGATATTTAGTAGACTAAAATTAGACGAAAACTCAAACTTTTCAGGTGACTAGATTATGACTAAAACTAAATGACATTTTATTCAAAAGACTATGACTAAAACTAAATCAAAAGTTGCTGTCAAAAACAACACTGGTTGTGAGCCTTGTCTTTTCACTACTTCTATATGGTTTAGGACATAAGGGGTTTCCAGCCACCCCGACAGAGATGATAATAATGTAACTCTTGTGGGATATCAGATGCCTTCCAGAGCTTCTGTTTCTCACGGAAAGCTCCTGATCCCCCCACAGATAAGACCTACCCTCACTGACAGCCTGAAGTGGCCACAATGTCATGACAATGAGATAAGGTTGGCTGGTGTGTGTGTGTGTGTGTGTGTGTGTGTGTGTGCGTGCGTGCGTGCGTGCGTGCGTGCGTGCGTGCGTGCGTGCGTGCGTGCGTGCGTGCACGCGTGTGTGTGTGTGTGTGCGTGTGCGTGCGCACCACCACCACCACCTAATGATCTCTTGGAATATAATAACAGCTGGAGAAGGCTGTGTAGAGTTGGCCATGAGCGAGCACAGGGGATAGGATATAAGGATATACAGTATCCTCGTACGATGCATAGTGAAAATAGCAGATCTGCAAGGTTACAACACATCACAATGTGATTTGTTGTGAGCTTGTAAAGCTCCTATGTGCACTGTAAAAAATGTAAAAAATAAAAAAATATAAAAAAAATAGCCCCAAATAGGGCTGTGGTGAAAAGGGAAGGCTCACAAAACTGCTCAATAGAAAGATGACATTTAAGCTGATCAACGGTTTGATCAGGTTGGTTAGTTAACCGATTTAGTGCCATTCCCGAGATATCTCGCGAAAAGTAATATATTACTGTAACGGCGGGTACATTACCGAGAAGAATGGCCGGAGGTCCGGAGACGAAATCCGTCGCTGATTTCGCATCATCACGGCTCCACGAGCACAAAATAGTCCCATCCATAACATTGAGGTGGACGGGGGATCTCATCTTTAATGTCCATTATCTCAAAACTACACTTTAGAAGCTAGGATGGAGGCAGATGCTCGCTTATGTTATACATGTATAAAAGCTCCCGGTCCGCCATTACACAACTCCACGTGGACAAGGATCGGTTCCGGCGCAGGACCCGATGACGTCAGACCGGAAGTGATTGCGCTGTGGACTTCTGGCCTTCAAAATAAGATAACGGTGGTGATGCCAGCCTGAAGGTGGCATCGTGGACTTTATAATCCGTTAATTTCAGGGGCACTAAATTAGTTAAGTTGAAGTTTAAGTTCAATTTTCCCACCCTTTCGTTTACGATCGTGTCATACAAGATCAGACCAGCACTAAAGTGGTATTCAAATTATTTACAGTAATCCTAACGCTCATATTTAGAAACTCAACACCATCCACGCACTTGACTTGCAAACTTTGCAGTCTACTGCAGGAAACAACTAATTTAATCTCCATTGATTCATAACTCAACTGCCCAAATAAACCCAATCATTGGAAAGGTTCAATAAGCTTGTGTGCTACTTGTTGCTGCATCAAACTTCAGGACCCATTCATTCTCCCGAAGTCCGCTGGTGCGAGATGTAAAAGCATTCTGTTTATCAAACCTCCATGAAGCCAGGACCTACTGGTATACTAAAGCTATAGGATTAGACTTAATCCACGGCTAGAGAAAAGGCCCATAAAAGGCATCAGAGTTATGCCTCTAAATGAATCTTTCAAGAACTCGCAAAGGGTCTAGAGATTGAGGTCATTTGTGGACAAGCGCAGATGGCACTATCCCAGCTCACAAAACCTGCTTACTCTGCGATATGTGGCCCCCAGTAGTTAGAATGTAGGCAGGCACGTTACCCCCCTACTACTGGACGAGCTGTGTGTGTGTGTGTGTGTGTGTGTGTGTGTGTGTGTGTGTGTGTGTGTGTGTGTGTGTGTGTGTGTGTGTGTGTGCGTGTGCGTATGTGTGTGCATTCCCATAGCTATGATATGTGGTCATACTGAGCCACAGCGTCAGATCACTTAGGATCATTAAACATCCAAACAGACCAATGAGATGGGCCGTATAACAAACAAACAAAGGGTATTGGCCGGATTGCGAAAAGGTTTACGCACGCACACGCACACGCACAAACACACACACACACACACACACACACACACACACACACACCCCTAGGAGCTGTGTTCTAGGTCACAAACTCCCACCTCATTGATGATCCGTTTTACAACCCGTTTGGACCAAGCTCAGACAATGGGGGAGTTGGCAAAGCCAGCGAGGGTTTGAAGTCAGACTGCAGGCTGAACAAACGAACAAGACGAACTGACATTTCTTCTATTTACTTTAAGCTGCATGACTCCTATAAGGTCACGCGATCTGTTAACTGCCCTCCCACATCTTTACCCTGACTGACAGGCAGGCAGGCAGGCAGGCAGACAGGCAGGTAGACATGTACACAGACAGACAGACAGACAGACAGACAGACAGACAGACAGACAGACAGACAGGTAGGTAGGTAGGTAGGTAGGTACTAGGTAGGTACTAGGTAGGTAGGTAGGTAGGTAGGTAGGTAGGTACTAGGTAGGTACGTAGGTAGGTAGGTAGGTAGGTAGGTAGGTAGGTAGGTACTAGGTAGGTACGTAGGTAGGTAGGTAGGTAGGTAGGTAGGTACTGTAGGTACGTAGGTAGGTATGTAGGTAGGTAGGTAGGTACTAGGTAGGTAGGTAGGTAGGTAGGTAGGTACGTAGGTAGGTAGGTAGGTAGGTAGGTAGGTAGGTAGGTAGGTACTAGGTAGGTACGTAGGTAGGTAGGTAGGTAGGTAGGTACTAGGTAGGCACGCACGTAGGTAGGTAGGTAGGTAGGTAGGTAGGTAGGTAGGTAGGTACTAGGTAGGTACGTAGGTAGGTAGGTAGGTAGGTAGGTATGTAGGTACGTAGGTAGGTACTGTAGGTACGTAGGTAGGTAGGTAGGTAGGTAGGTAGGTACGTAGGTAGGTACTGTAGGTACGTAGGTAGGTAGGTAGGTATGTAGGTAGGTACTGTAGGTACGTAGGTAGGTAGGTAGGTATGTAGGTAGGTACTGTAGGTACATAGGTAGGTAGGCACGTAGGTAGGTAGGTAGGTAGGTAGGTAGGTAGGTACTAGGTAGGTACGTAGGTAGGTAGGTATGTAGGTACGTAGGTAGGTACTGTAGGTACGTAGGTAGGTAGGTAGGTAGGTAGGTACGTAGGTAGGTACTGTAGGTACTGTAGGTACGTAGGTAGGTAGGTAGGTATCAGGGTTGTTAAGTAACGGATTACATGTAACGGGATTACGTAATCAGATTACAAAAAACAGGTAACTTGTAAAGTCTCAGGTTACATTTTAAAATGTGTAATCTGGATTACAGTAACAGATCTGAATGATGGGGGTTACATGCTGGATTACATTCTCCCCTTGCCCTCATCAATTTGACAAAATAGTTATAACGCCAAACAATAAAATAATCAAGTCGAATCAGCATAAAGTACTGCCACTTTGTTTAAGTAAAATTCTGTTGACCTTTTCCTAATTTCATAGACTCAATATTCTTGTCTAGTTATCAATGGTAAAACTTGTTTTATTTAATTAAAGAGAGTTTTGCTAAAAAAGAATCCAAAAGTAACTGAAAGTAACTAGTAGTTACTTTTTAAATTGTGATAATCAGATTACGTTACTGACTACATTTTCTTTGCAAGTAACTTGTAACTGTAGGGGATTCCTTTTTAAAAGTAACCCTAACAACCCTGGTAGGTATGTAGGTAGGTACTGTAGGTACGTAGGTAGGTAAGTGCTGTTTGTAATTTAAGCCTGAGTTAACTTATTTAGTTGCGTGCCGGTGTTGCACACAAACTGACGATCTGCAAGCTCATTGTGAGGTTGCAGATCGGCAGTTTTTTTGTGCAACACCAGCACACAACTAAATATATAAATCTGGCTAACCCTACGCTAATGTCTGATGCTTCATCTAACCCTGAGTCCTGGACCGAACCTGAATATTTTCCTAATTGTAAACCAAACTTGGTTTATTTTTTTAAACTAGAAAACAAGCAAAAATAGTCTTCACCATGTCTTTTTCTCAGATTGTACTGTGGGGACATTTGGTCTTCACAAGCACACGCACGCACGTACGCATGAACGCACACACGCGTGCGCGTAGAAGACCCTTGTATGTTTTGGGTGGGTTTCTTAACTATTCTGTGTAAAAGTAATTTGTGCTTCCCTTTTTGCCCCTACGACTCGCACCCAGCCACAAGACAATAACAAACTGATGTTAAATGGTCTTTTTGGGGGGTGGACTGTGTCTTTGAAGATTTTTCAATAAACATTGTTTTTTTTTCTTCTTCCCTCGGCACTCTGTGATGCTTCTTCTGCCTTAATGACACATACACATACACACACACACACACGCACACACACACACACACACACACACACACGCACACACACACACACACGCACACATGCCACTCTAAACCGTCCCTGCCTTACTTCAGAGAAACCCTCTGCTCCCTCTCTTCTCTCCACTACATTAGGCAGCCCCTCACCTCTGAGATGCTCCCTCCCATCACGGTCTCATCTCATCCTCCCTCTCTCTCTCTCTCTCTCTCTCTCTCCTCACAATTTACATCCAGAGCCCTAGAAGCAGCTGGACAATAAAAGCAGCTTAAAAGGACACACTCCCCACCATGTTTATGTTAGCCAGCTCCGAGCTGGAAGGAAATTGAACTGTAAAGAGGGCCAGTATGATGCTGCTTCGCTGGTCAAGTTAGTATGGCTACATTTATCTCGAAGCTCACGCAATCAAACTACTTTGGGACAGTTTAAGGTGTGTGTGTGCGTGCGTGCATGAGTGTGCGTATTTGTGTGCGTGCGTGTCCATGGAACAATGTATCCAAGAATCCTGGATCTCGGGGCTTTTAAGACCCCCCTCAATAACACAGTTTCTCTAAACAAGCCGTTGGGAGAAGATCAGATAGTCTCCTTTGGACATGAAGGGGGTTGAAAGAGATGATTCCTCTTTTTGAGATCTCTAGCACTCTTACTCTAGGTCTATAACCACTTAAATCCTTCAACAGGGGGTCCGGGACCCCTAGGGGGTCCTCAGAGTTACAACAGGGGTCCTCCAAATCTTTGTATGATAGAAGCTTTTTCTATTTCTCCTTTTCTACAGTATATTAACCACTTGAACCCTAACGTCTATATTCGGAGAACCGATCTGCTATTTTCTGTGATTTTGATAATTACAATGAATAAGCATAAACAAAGGTTTATGCTTATTCGCATGTTAATACCGCAGGTTAATACCGGAATACTGATATATTACTGATTTGAGCTGTTACAATTCCAACCATGACCTTCTTTAATTCTAGTCAGTCAATATTAGTAGCTTAATGACTAGTATAGTAGTATTAAAATATTTATTTATGTCCAATGTACTTGTATTTAAGTATATAAGTAGTATATAACTAAATGCATTTGAAATTAGATCAAAATGTTACATTTCAGGATTCAATTCAAAAACAACAAAAAATAATTTGGGATTCCAATTCAAAAGAAGCAAAAATAGCCGATCTACAAGCTCAAAACGCATCGCAGCGCAATGCGTTTTGAGCTTGTAGATCTGCTATTTTTGCTTCTTTTGTATGAGATACTAGAATGACAAAGTAGGGCGTACTGTAGCAATATGCAATGTGGCCCTCTGGAGTGAAGGTGGAAATATAGTGGCCCTCGCCATCACCAAAGTTGCCCACCCCTGGTATAGGCGATGCCTTGATGATTGTGATTGGCTGAGCCACATTTACTGGGGGCTTTACCTAGGCTTTTCTTTCTTGAATGAAAGGTCTGGGTTCCCGAGGCTAACTAAAACTAGACTAAAACTAACACTTTTCAGATTACTATGACTGTAAGTTACATTTCATTCAAAAGACTATGACTAAAACTACATCAAAATGAAATGTCCTG
The DNA here is from genome assembly GCF_963921795.1 of Nannobrachium achirus. NCBI lineage: Eukaryota > Metazoa > Chordata > Actinopteri > Myctophiformes > Myctophidae > Nannobrachium > Nannobrachium achirus. The sequence continues at coordinate 20,016,927 of NC_137822.1, forward strand.
CAACATTTTGATGCAATGTTCGCTTAAATTTCACCCATCACAACATGCCAAGAATTAGTTGTACAATTCATCAATTTACAATTTAGGCATCTAGCAGACGCTCTTAATCCAGAGCGACTTACAATAAGCAAGGTAATACATCAATACATCAACAACAATTGATCAATACAAACGCATAGAAATAGTAATCTAAAAAAAAACATAGCTATTCAGTAAAAAAACAACAACTATACAATGAAAAACAAGAAATAGCTATCTAAATTACATGTATGGTCATTGAGGGTAGGCAAGTGCTACGCTACGGTAAGTGCTATGTGCTAATAAGGTGGAGTCTGAAGAGGTGAGTCTTCAGACCACAGCGGAAGCTGGGGAGTGAGTCTGCACTGCAGTTCTAATTGCAATGGGGAGTTTATTCTACAGTTTCAACTCATCATGTTCCAACTCATCATGTAAGATCAGACAGTGCACGAGGATAGGAGGGCAGGGAGATGGGACACAGGGGCAGCATGAAAAGGTTTCCTCCAAACAAGAGATTCACCATGCTTACTCTAGGTCCATAACAGCTAATTATTCAAGTAACAGACAAATTCCAGCAGACTGGTTCAACCACGAGAGATAGGGCCGATGCGCCTTTTATTTAACATACGTTAATTTTTTATTTGACTTGGATGTTACATCGGATTACTATGAGTTATTCCTCGGGGCCTATTAAAGAAGTGGCCCAGGGCCATATTTTAGAAGCCACAATCACGCACAAAAACCTTTTGAGTCAGTACAGTATGGCCATCTATGGCCATATTCAATGAACATGTTATGAGTTGCTATAGTGTCATGTTGCAGAGCTCATAATGTAGAATGAATCATTACATGAATATAGAAATTATTGTTCATAAAAACAAAGTTTATATCATTTATCGTCTATCGGGGATCTAATACTTTATATTTTGTATTAATAGGTCGGATAGGTTCAAACAACCTTTGCAGTTAAGATTATAGGAGAATATGAGAATATTGAGGCCATGCAGTATTGCAGTTACAGTTTAGGAAACAATTGCAGCCCCTGATTTAGTCTCCAGTCTGATTTTGGTTGCAAGGCCACATCTACCTACACGCACGCACGCACGCACACAGACTGTTGCCTCCCACAGTTTCCAATGCTTCCGTCATGCAGTCTGGAGCACGAAAGCGCTGAAACTGATCGGGTTGGGGGCCTCGTCTTCGCAGTTGCATAAATGTGTCCTACTGTACATAGAATTATCGGAATTATAGCTTGGCACTTATAGCAGAAATGAAATGAAAATGAAAACATTATGGATTTGAAAGGTGTTTTAAAACATATTTCCGGGAACTGAAATGACGACCAGATGACGGCTCCCCGAGCAGCTTTGGGGAGGTGTAGTTCCAGAGACTGTGGAATAGTAGCCGGGCCACGCCAGTCGCCAGACTAACACATAATGCAAATGTAACAACAAACTATCACAGAACTTCAGGGGTTCTGGAAAGTTTCAGATCCTGGAAGGTTCTGGGATACGAATACGATGCGTATTCAAAAAGAGCCCGGAGGCAGACGCGAGAGGCGAGATTGAACCGACATCAATGGATGATGATACCGACAAGCATAAAGGCCATTATGTTATTATTCAACGGATCCTGTGAAATGGCCACCAATTAATGATCATCTCTTTTAAAAAAAAAGCAAAGACAAAATATTGTCAACTTTTCAAAGTCTTTTGGAAAAGTATGGAACAGCAATAAGGATTCTAAACCAAGACCAATATAACAGGTGAATGAAAAATTGGCGAGACGCGTCTTTTAAGGAAAGGTTGATTTGTTCGCCATCGACTGGGTCTGTCTATTGTTACTGTTATTTTCCACAAAAAAAGAGACAGACAAAAGGGATTGGGAAAAAAAAGAAGAATATCTCAAATCGCGTGTCAGAGCATGAAGGTTCACCAGAAAACATAGATGCTGTCCCCGCAACGATAGCAGAACAGACCGAGAAAGAGAACAGAGCTGAATTAAAAAGTGCAAAATAATTTTCCGTCGTCGTTTTCCTCCACGCCAGATGTCACTCACACACTGACCAGCTCACTTTAATCCATTCAGAACGGGTACACATTATAGTGTATCATTATTTTATGCTTTAACTATTGAAAAATAGCAGATATACAAGCTCAGAGTGCCGCGCTGCGAGCTTGTAGATCTGCTATATATTTTTTTTATCGTGAAAATTAGAATTTTGACCCGATTCTATAAGTGTCTTTTGAATCCTTCTAAGGTTTTTTGAAAAACCTATGTTTCTATGGCAGCAATCTGGCCAGCCATCGTCAAAGAAAAGGTCCTTTTCACTTAACTGGAGCTCAGTTAGTCTGTTCTTGAGAGACTACTACGTCAGTGGTTCTCAAACTCTTTCATGTGAAGGACCCCCAAAATGATATGTATTTGGCCACGGACCCCCATCACAAAATCTTTAGTTCCAGGGACCACCCAGAAGCAAAATTTGAGTTACAAATGTTCGCTTTGAAAATACATAATTTCAAAGATTTGCACACATTTTCACGACTTTTTCAAAAATCTACAAGCTCGCAGCGCGGCACTCGGTGCCGCGCTGTGAGCTTGTATATCTGCTATTTTTCACTGGTTAAAGCATTCAATAATTCTAGGCCTAAATGGGTTTTAATCATCCGCTACTTAGAACGGCAGAGGGGTGGACCAGTGGAGCGTTCTCTGAAATGGATTCCATTACACGCTCGATACATTTGGAGAAAACACTCACGTCGGCCCTGAGTGAACTTGACATTGACCCTGATGGACACGTCAGCCAGAGCTACGCGACAACGCCAGCAAAATGGCTGGCAGACATTCAGGACTGTACGGGCCAGAATTAAAGAAACAATCCCTCTCCCGTACCATGTTCTGCTCAATTTAGCGGGGTCACACGCAGTCAAACGCTGCATTGAATCTGCGTAATTCTTTTCAGTTTCGTGCGGTCTCTATCGTTTATTTCCTGCTTCTAGAAAATGCTGGGTGTCATAAGTGGGAGTGTGTAGTCGCACAGTCAGTGTAGAAAACAGGGAAAACTCAAAGATGGATATAAGCCGGCAAACGTTATGATGTTAACAGTAGGGCATTAACGACTTGTGATTTTTGCAAGTCGACTCGAATCAGTAAAAAGTCTATATGTTGTACACGCATAAACAACACATAAATTCCACATGAATACGTACAGCTTAACAACTTCATGAACTCATGGAGAGCGAAGCTACGGTAGTCTGTGAGCAGCTGCTATACGTGTCATTGAGTGTGCATGACGCACCTTAAACATTTTGAGCGGGGCCAGAATTAGAAATAAAATCTACACAAATAAAGCATTGCAGCAAGTTAACCTGCAGACCATGTACAATACACAATGCATTGTGTCTGTGAGAGTTACAGAGCAAACAAGCAAAGGCATTTTGCAAAACAATGTTTGATGAATCTGAGGGACAATCTTTTTTTATTTTATTATTCTATTTTATTTAGAGTATGAAGACAGTGTTGATAAGTGTCGGTAATTTTGTTTGCCCTGCTCAAAGAATAAAACGTATTACGTTTTATACCTTGGTTGTCCGCACGCTGGGGGACACTTGAGTCCAAGCTACTCCTGGAAATATATTATTCAACAACAAGCGATGCAATGACGAATGCACACACACACACACACACACACACACACACACACACACACACACACACACACACACACACACATACAAACACACACAGCTTATCAAATATGAAATCTCCATAGCATGCCTCGCCTTCAAAAAACATTTTTTTCCCCTGTTTTTTTAATCATCAAAACCACTCCACAAACAAATAATTAAAATACCTGCCTAGCCAAATCGCATGCAACAGCAGGCAAAACAAATCACAGGTCTTTTCAGGGAGTCGTTAGAGGAGAGTGCAGCCCGGGCGGGAGGGATGGGGGCAGGGGTGTCGCACCAATTTCTGGGCCCTGTGTACAAGGATTCATTGACTGGGAACGCGTTATTGCACATTATTTTGTGCTTTAAATATTGAAAAATAGCAGACCTACAAGCTCACAGCGCTGCGAGTTTGTAGGTCTGCTATTTTTGAAAAGTCGTTAACATTTGCGTCAAATCCTTCCAAGGTTTTTTTTTAAAACCTATGTTTCCCATCTCAAAATATCTAGTTCCAGGGACCCTCCAGAGGCAAAATTTGAGTTACAAATGTTCACTGAAAAAATACACGTTCAAAGATTTGCACGCATTTTCACGACTTTTAAAAAATAGCAGATCTACAAGCTCGCAGCGCGGCACTCGGTGCCGCGCTGTGCCGCGCTTGTATATCTGCTATTTTTTCAATTGCTAAAGCATAAAATAATGAAGGCCCCTCCACCTTGGGCCCTAGTAACTCAGTCCCACTGACTCCCCCCCCTTGTGACGCCCCTGGATGGGGGCTGTGATTGTGCCTGCAGAATGCTGGCTGTCCTTCAGTCCCAGATAAATACTGGTGCTGTGACAATAGACCAGCTTAAGCTGAGCACACTGTCACCTCAGTGCTTATCACAGCCTCGATCCCTGTTCACACACGCATGCGCACACACACACACACACACACACACACACACACACATACGCGCATGCATGCACGCACACACGCACACGCGCGCGCGCACACACACACACACACACACACACACACACACACACACACACACACACACACACACACACACACACACACACACACACACTTTGTAAGGACACAATTTTATCTTTTTTTTTTTTTTTTTTTTTTGCACGACACTGACCCGCAAACAGTGGTGGAAAAAGTACTTGCATGTTGTAGCCTACATAAGCAAAAGTATCAATACTGCAATATAGAAATACTTATACAAGTAGAAAAGTCCGGGATTCAAAATGTAGGCTACTTGAGTAAAAGTACAAAAGTATTCGCATCAAAATGTACTTAAGGTAACACAAGTAGAAGTACTCATTATGCAGAATGTCCCGTTTAAAGGTTTTCAAATGTGTACAAATCTTTTGAAAATAGCAGATCTACAAGTTCACAATGCGTCGAAATGTATATGGGGATGAAGTGGGTAATGTATGTTTTGTAATAATAATCAATAGTAACTAGTAACTGAAGTTGTCAAATAATTGTAGCGGAGTAAAAGTGTAATATTTGGAGCCGAGATGATGTAGTGAAGTAGAAATAAAAGTATTGGAAATTGGAAATCCTCAAGCAAAGTACAAAAACCTCAAAATTGTACTCAAGTACATTACTTAAGTAAATGTACTTAGTTAATTTACCATAAAACATTTTCTGTGGGGACATACTTAAATGCACAGTGCAGCAGCAGTGTTTCAGACCTTGCAATCTGTACAGTACATCTCACCTCTCGTGGCAGAGTGACAGTTCTCTCGTCAGATCTCTCCAAGGCTGGGCGGAGATAAGAGCCCATCTGAGTGCCATTTGTTACAGGATGAAGCCACCCTCATCGCACACGCATGCAAGCCCCCAATCACAAATCTATCCACTCCTATCTATCTACTTTATCTAGCCAACTAAGACCGGGAACGCATTATTACTTTAACTATTATTTTATGCTTTAGCTTTTGATAAATAGCAGATATACAAGCTGCTAGCTGTATATCTGCTATTTTTGAAAAATCGGGAACATTACATTTTGTGCAAGTCTTTGAATATTTTTCACCCGATTCTATAAGTGTCTTCTAAATCTTTCTAAGGTTTTGAAAAACGTGTGTATCTACGTCAGTGGTTCTCAAACTGTTCATGCGACCCCCTTCTCAAAATATTATGTATCACAGGGACCCCCCCAGAAGCAAATATTGGCATTAACAATTCAAAGATTTGCACAAATCGTCATGATTTTTCAAAAATAGCTAAAGTATCAAATAATTCAAGGTCTTAATGGGCTAGATAGGTACCACTCCACCTCTAAGTACCTCCCGTTCAGTCCCCGGTGATGAAAAGCAATCAAGTCCTGCTTGTAGGTGAAAATCTCATAGGAAGTGATATTTACATTTTTTGGGGGGGTCATTATCGCAGCCCTCATGTCGAACTCATGCAATGCATGTTTTACAACACTGTTACTGCGGTAACAGAGGTACCCCCCCCCCCCTTTCCGGTGCAAGCAATTCTCTCCCAATTATCCCTCATCATCAGCGATTGCGTTTATCTCAAATCCACCCTCTTTGAATGCTAGATGTTATCTTCATCGTGACAGATTGTGGTTTTGGTATCAGAATCATTTGATTGAAGGTGTATTGATTTGTCTTTGTGAAAGTAGGCCTGGTATGGGGGCAAACGGACATGCTATGCCTTCATTTGTTAATGCAGATTAGTTGAATTGAAATTTGAATTAGGTCTGTGGTTCTCAAACTTTTCAGGCATTGGTAATTTTTATAATGCCGGGTAGTAAATTACAACGCAAGCACGAGCAGTTTCAGGTGTAAATCCATGTTTATTTAAGGGATGACAATGTTCCATGACAAACTAGAGAGAAAAAAATAAAATAAACATTCACAGTACATTTCATTAATCTCCCTAACACGAACCTTCTTGGTGCATTGAAACGTCTCACACACAACTGCAAAGCCCTACTGTAGAAGCCTTTGTCTCTCTAGCACATTCTGTACGTAAAAGGGATGTCTCTATACAAAAATTGCCTTGTGGGGAAATAAAATCAAAGGGCACACAATGTAAGTCAGGGCAATTATCAAACAAAGATTGTTTTTTAATGTCCCTTAATTTGAACATTATCTCAGCAAACGGCAACAGCATACAAATATGGTATTTTGAGATATCCAGTCCTGCAAGATAAACCTTCATTGATCCCCGGAGAGGGAAATTCAGGAAACGGCAGAGAAAAGGGTCTAGGTGGGCTGTTGTTATGTAACAATACATATCTAGTTTTTAAAACAGTGTGATGCTCTTAGCTAAGCTAACAAACACAAACACAAACACAAAAAAAAGAGGTCTGGTGGTGAAGAACAGAAAGGCAGCACATTAGGAAATGGAATTAGCCAGGTATTGGTTGGTTAACCTTGAAAGTAGACAAGTATAGAGTTCAAGATTTTACAGAATGAGACTGGTCAGTTTGTGGCATTGGTTGATCCCACAGAGGTTGATTGGTCAGATGAGGGTTCTAAAAGACTCTATTGGTCGTTTCATATTGTATGCAGAGGTAGGGTAGTTAATAGTTATTATGGTAAGTGTATCAGGTCCCAGGTTTAAAAAAACATCGGAATAATGTGTGGGCTTTATCCAAAAACATGACACATCTTAGTATCTTACGGTGCCCCAATGAAAGCGGTTTAACTGGCACTATAATATTATGAACTGAATTTGAGTTGAAATTACATTTATTTACAGTAGATATATTCTTTCATTATTAGTATCATTTATGTATAATTTTCCTCTCCTTTTCAATTCAGTAATGCTTGGAGAAGTAGTGTAATCTATTTAATGCTCAAACATGGGCATTCCGTAATCGTATTATTGCATATGAATCACACCACATGAGTCCTGTCATCATCATCATCGTACATTATGTCAAATACGTACGTTTGGCTTAATCATGGATCGAAGACAACTGTGTGGGAAATGTCCCACAGCCCGGTTGTTTTGGATCCAGGATAATTTTAGAGTACACTGCAATGGACCTTCACAACCTCGCAGTAAAATAATGAGAACATGGAGTGGTACAATAGTATAGATTTTCATCACTGTCAGGAGGAAACCGTGCATCTCTATCATAATTATTTCATCTTTAAGTTTTGTTTCCCCCTTATTTATAAAAATAAATGAATGTCCCATTCATTCTTTATCGTGTGACATTATTGCACTAATGTAGCAAAAAATAGGCAGTCTACAAGCTCACATGTTACGATGAAAGCTTGAAGATCTGTTATCTTTTGGAGGAAAGAATACAACAAAATATTGACTACATTGGATCACAGGTTGTTTTTCTCCCATTTCCTGAAAAAGTCACGGTTTTGGACATCCAAGGTTTCCCACCAGACAGTGACGATTTATTGCATGTCTGGTTCTGGCATTGAATTGCAACACGGCTTTCGCTTCAATTTATGATCCATGTGTGAGATCTAATAGATTAATAAACAAAAAAGGCACAGAGGGGGAGGGGGGGGGGGGGTCACAACAGCATAAACAAGAGAGAAGAGCTAAAAACATGACTGGAAATTGATGGATGACTTGACTGTGGCTTTACCAACAAAAGAATGTCACAACACCTGACCGCAACTAATAGGATTACGAGATATCATTATCATCAGGCCAAGATAGAAAAGATATTTCTCATTTCATTACAGTATAAAACTGGAAATATTAAGTGGCAGAATACAAAAGTGGTTTCTATTGTTTTTCCGTCCAATTTACTTGAAAAAGAATGTATAGTGAGTGGAGCGACACACGTTTGTGTGAGGATAAGCCTTCGTTGTGCATAAATATAGATCTATGAAAGAGGAGACATATTGTAATAACAATAATAGCATACAGCAGAGAACATCAGGGGCACAATCTTTACAGTGGACAAAACATGAATCACTACAGCAGGGTTCCCCAATAGGCGGCCTGTGGGGGGCTACTGTCTGGCCCACACCAACCCCAGTAATAATGGTGGTATAAGAGCAGCAACAACACTAGTATATCGTCGTTGTCGGGTGGAAATCTCGTATCTCCAAATTTGTACATTCTTTCGCAAATCATACAAGGCCGTCGCACAAAAGTAGTGAAAACAGCAGATCTACAAGCACACAACGCCTCGCACCGCGAGGCGTTGTGTGCTTGTAGATCGGCTGTTTTCACTAGTTTAAATCATTTTTAATATGATAAATTCAAAACGTACGGTTTTGGACATACAAGATTTTCACCTGACAACGACGAAAACTGTTGCTGGAGTAGTGGGAACACCACCGTCGCCCCCTGCAATGTTGTGGCCCTCGGCTTGGTAGCCTAGACATAATTCGACCCTTGGGGAAAACCAATTGGGGAACCCTGCGCTACAGCGAGTCTAACACGTTGCTTGTTGGGCCGTCTTTCCACGTTCAGGCTATAAATGAGCTTTGTGTGGCCATGTCGCTCAGCAAAAATAACTTAAAAGGAAATGTTTCTCCGATTTGTTTTTCTCCACAAAGTGTTGACATCGCAAAATGACGACATCACATCATCAGCTGTACATTACAAGCTTCCCTTTGATAACGATTTTCAACTGACAAAACTATTATTTTGGCCCGATGTCATCGGCGAAATATTTCTGTCTGTCTGTCTGTCTGTCTGTCTGTCTGTCTGTCTGTCTGTCCGTGAATAATCTCACAAACCACCGCTCCAATCAGCGCCAAATGACTTTTGAACGCTGCCTGTGGGCTATGGAAATAACTTCCTAAATGTCTTTTTACATAATATGTTTTATCTTTTGTTAAATATTTTTGTCATTTTAAAATGGAATTAAATGGCGATCAGATGGGCTGAAACCTTGCTATACTGTATGTCATAGATGAATGCCATCATAAGACCACTGATTGGAGTCACAGACTGGACACATGAAGCTTAAGGTACAAATGGGAGCCACAGAGTCCTTAGACCCAGTCTTGTTCAGTCTAAAATCTGCGTATTCTCACCAAGCGACACGGTTGTATGAAAGTATGAATTAGCCTTATGGATTAGCATTTAAAGAAAAGCCAACTTCTAGTTTGTGCTTTTGTTCCTTCAATTCCAATCAGCTACAGTACCATAATATTCTTCCATTCACTAAAGATTTCTTGATTGACATTGATTTCAGATCCATTTTCTTCATACACCTCCTACATTTCTGATTGATTTAAATTACTATATGTGACTGAAATGAAGTTGACACTCAATGCCACTTGCTAAGAGTATAGAACACCATGTGGACACACTCTCCCTTTGAATAATGTATAAACAAAAGAAATGGCATGCAGGTCTTATGAAAGAACACTGCAGCAGAAATCAATGATCCCTGACATGGACCCACTCCATACATGACATACTGTATATACATATGGTCGCTGTCGGGTGGAAACCTTGTATGTCCAAATGTTTAATTTTTTTATTATTAGTAAAAAAAGAACGAGTTAAAGGAGTGAAAATAGCCGATCTACAATCACAAAACGCCTCGCACTGCGAGGCGTTGTGTGCTTGTAGATCGGCTATCAGCTATCGGCTATTTTCACTACTTCTGTGCAACACTCTTGTATGATGAAATAGGGCTTTAATTTACAAAAGAACATACTATTTTGAAACTTGGAGATTTCTGCCCGACAATGACGACATTTTGTCACGCATGTTTGTCATGTCATTTCTTTCGTTTATACGAAAAAATGCATTCATTTTTTGACTTTACCATCACGTCTCTTCCTTTGCCCTTGGATACAATTAGTCGAAGATGCTTTTAAAACGTTGAGATAAGTTTTAGGGAAACGGAACCACATTGTCCTCTAACCTTCCCCGTCCTCTGCCCTCTGCTCTCGGTTTACAGCGTTGTCATCTTCAGTTTCCCTCCTGGCTCTCGCGGACCTTGGCCTGCAGTGCGTCGCAGGTCTTCTTGGCGTCACCCAGCAACATGGCGGTGTTGGGCTTGTAGAAGATGGGGTTGTCCACGGCTGCGTAGCCCACGCCCAGGGAGCGCTTCATCACAACCACCTGGAGGGAGGGGCCAGACAAAACACACACACAGTAGGCCAGAGCATTAACGAAAAAGTCGACAAGTCGACTCAGTCGACTTCATTACACAAGTCGACTCCCACCAGAGAAAGTCGAAAGTCGAAATTGAAAAAAATAAATAAATAATTCTTTCTATTGTGAAAATAGCAGATCTACATGCTCACAACGCCTCGCGATGCGAGTCGGTGTGAGCATGTAGATCGGCTATTTTCACAATTTCTGCCTCTATATATTTGACAATTTGGACAATGTTTAATTTGACATTTTAGAGGTATTAAAAAGTCCTTAAATTGGCACTTTAGAAATGTGAAGATACCCAATATACACTTAAACTTTATGTTGGTTTGTTTACTGTTGAGTGAGAAAACAATGTTTCACATTAACACTTATGTTGCAATGATTTTTTCTCTTCAATGTCTCGCGTTGCCATGGTTACCATAGACTTCCATGTAATTGTGCAAGTGTGTAAAAAGTGCACGCCCATGCCTAGATGATGCACCACGTGTGTAGATGCTGTTCACAGCTTTCAAACAAAAAAATCCGCTTGGAAATCCGTTCAGGCATTCATGATTTATCAGCCATTATGTTTTCTTCAGATGTAAACAAACATGGCTGCCATGTTTGAAAGAATGGGTTGGTATGGGGGTTAAACATGCAATTTCGCGATCGCGATCATGCCTAATACATTTCTGGAGGTCCAAAAAAAATTTTTGAAAAAAATAATTTTGAATTTTTTTTTTTTTCAAAAACGGCCCAAACTCGGGAAACTCGGGGTTGGCACAGCACTAGTACCAATACAAACTCGGGAAACTCGGGGTTGGCACCATATGTGTTAAGTTAATCATCTGGGGACCCCGCAAAATAATTGGGGGGTCGTGTGTGATGTGATGAAGTCATCAAACGATAAAGTCGACTTCAACTCAACTTTTTACTGAGTCGAGTCGACCTTCAAAAATCACAAGTCGTTAATGCCCTAACACACAGTCAGGATCTGTAGACTCAAAACTGCCACCACTGTCTTAAACCATTAAGGAATTATTTTATACTTAACTACTGAAAAATAGCAGATATACAGTACAGTACAAGCTCACAACACGGCACATACAGCGCACACACACACACACACACACACACACACACACACACACACACACACACACACAGTTTTTTGTTATTTCTCTCTAGAGCCTTCTTTGCTCCCCTTTCCTCTCTCTCTCGTCATGTGCTCTCTCAACCTCTCCACTTTCTCATCCATAATGCATGGGGCACATGGTTCCAGTTGGGACAAGGGTGAAATTTAAGGTACAATCTATTAGGCAATCAGCATCACCACAAGTGGAACAGGTCTTATTCAGGACAGGCAGACAGTTGCACAACAGTGTGTCCCATATATGCATTTGGGGTGAAGCAATTAATCCAATGCTTGAGGAATGTAATGCAAAATTCAAAAACGCAGCAGTAGAAATATCTGCCCACGTGAACTCTGCATATTAAGCCCTACTGCCAAACGTTTCAAATAATTTTTCCAAGTAGAGCTGTCACGATTATGACATTTTACATGACGATTAAGTGTCACTCAAATAATTGCGATTAACGATTTAATTGTGTTTTTGTCGTTAACAATTACATTTCTGTTTGACTTGTGGGCTTTGAAGTTGCACATGGCAGATATGACACATAACCTAAATATACAAAGAAATTAAGGAGACACTTAAAAAAGAACATTGATAGTGGAAATAGCCGATCTACAAGCTCACAACTTGTAGATCTGCTATTTCCACAATTTTTTAAATGTTTGAACATACATAAACATTTTTCAACATGCAAATGATTATGACGATTATCACAAAATAATTGCGATTATGTCAAATAATTGCGATTAGACGATTGTAATAATTGTGACAGCTCTATTTCCAAGAATAGCCTCAATCTACCCGTTCACAATGCGTGGTGATGCTTTAGGATCTATCTTCGGGAAAGAAAACTACAATACCTTTGAAGGTGTTTTGCCTGTAATGGCATGCCCAAAACAGGGATGCCAGGCTTAAAGTGGTTGAACACATTGATTTTATACACCAGCTCTAAATAACCGTATAGCATCTGGCTACCCAAAGTCACATGTCTACAACATCTGAGAATGGTGTTTACTTGTGACATGTCGATGATGTACTGCATACGGTATACTGACTTTCTTTTTTGTGTTAATTAGGAATTCTCTACGCACTGTACGCACCGACACACACTTTGCACATTTGAAAAACTTTACACTTCGTCACTTTATTCCTTAATGCTGCCAAGGTTTTACTCATGCTATATATTACCTTGTTCTTTGTATTATAGCTTGTTTTGTTTTCATTATATTGTTAGCACAGTCTGGCAGAGCGTGCCATGCCAACATTTCACGCACACACACACACACACACACACACACACACACACACACACACACACACACACACACACACACACACACACACACACACACACACTTATAGGAGCGTGACAAATACATCTTGAAACTCTTGGAAAGAAAACAAATTGAAATCTCACACACATATGTCGAAAGCCTACAGCTACAGAAAGAAATGTCCTTAGTTTCCCTTTTTGGCAGCGGTAGGTTGGGAGTAATTTTCGTTCAGAAACTTTAGTTTAACTTCCCAGCGTATTCACACCATCAGCTGCAACCCCTACCGTCTGGAAATGGTTATTTAGACATTAATATGTCTAGTTAATAGACATTAATACGTCTAAATAAGGCTTCCCCCTCGGCCAAATCATTCAAATATATGACATTAATTCCATTGTAGCGCTGAGGACACACACATTTATTTCCCCCGGAGAGCACACCAAAATGACCAGTCGTCTAAACGTGTCAGCCTAACGAACTGCCTTGAGAACATTAAGTGTTGGATGGCACAACATTCAAACATGTGACATGTCATTCCACTGTCGTGCAGATGACACGCGGTTTGATCAAACCCACCGAGTCCAAATGACCAGTCCAGACCTGTCAGCCTAATGAACCGCCCTGAGGACATCTAGTGATGGACGGCACAAAACGTTCCTACGGCTGAACGAGATGCGAGTTTGACGTCGTCCTAGTCGGAACCCCCTGACGCCATCTAAAACATGGTCTTGCCACAGTCCTTCATGTCCAAAGCGACACAGCCAGGCTTCTCGGCGGCTACTAGGAAGAGGAATTGTGGTCCTTTTTCCTAGTACCTGTCAGTCTCCTCCTGACAGTACTAGGAAAAGGGACATCTGGCCATCCTGTCCTCTCTCCACTGGCTGTCAGTATGTTTTAGAGCAGGGGTCTTCAACGTTTTCAGGCAAAGGACCCCTTAGTTGAGAGAGAGATGAAGCAGGGACCCCCACAACCTTTTCAGAGATTCCATATCGTTTAATTGTTTTGACAGCACAATCACCTGTGTATTTTGGATTCATGTAAATTTGCGTTTTCATATATTTAACCACTTGAACCGTAGATACATAATAAACTTGACCTTTCACTCTGTACTTAGTCTGCTCTTTTTCCCGTCTACACCAAAGTTCTTTGCCGAAAATAGCCGATCTACCAGCTCACAACGCCTTGCTTGGCTAAAGTTCTCTGAATATGGACGCTAGGGTTTAAGTAGCCTAGTTAATGTAAAGAAGGAGAAAAGAAAGTTTCTATCAGTAACTCTAGGAACCCCTAGGGGTCCCGGACCTACTGCTGAAGACTCTTGTTTTAGAGTCAATTTTAAGATTCTCCTGGCTGTTTATGAGGCTCTTATAGTCTATCGCATGGCCAGACTGTTGCCACCCACAGTTTTCGAATGCTTCCGTGTGGAGCACGGAAGCTCTGTTGAAGATAAGGGGATAAACGGATGTGAAACCTCCTCCCCATTTCCGTTTAGTCTTTACGGTAACTCAAATGTATCCTAATATGAATCAAAATCATTGACGCATTATATAGCTTGCTGCCTAGCAGAAATGGAAATTAAAATAAATAAAATGTAAAGATATTTTTAAAATATATTCGCGCAAATGAAAATGACGAACAGGTGACAGATTCCTGCCTCAGGTCCCTCAGGTCAGCTGACTTGGGGCAACTATTTGTCCTGAGATCTACACTAAAGCTCAGAGGCGACCCTGCTTTTGCCGTTACAGCCCATAGGCCCTGGAACCGAATTCCCCTTACTAGAAGATCTGCCCAGTGCCCACTCCATTGAATCTTTCAAAAAACCCAAGGCTCGAGACTTGAATCCCACTGGTGTGGCTGATATTTA
>NC_137822.1:20034425-20184425 GCF_963921795.1 Nannobrachium achirus
AAAATAAATCTTCGTGTTCATTTGATGATGTATACAGAGGGAAAAACTGTAATTCATTAAAAAGAAAAGGATAATGGATAGCTGCAGACTGCAGTCCTACAGTATATATTACATGACCAGGTTATTTTTTACATAATATCTTTTACCTGCTTGGACTTCCACACCTCCAGGACCGGCATTCCAGCAATGATGGAGTTGGGATCTTCCTGAGAGGCTGAGTTCACGGTGTCATTGGCACCAATCACCAGAACCAGGTCAGTCTCTGATAAGAGAAACATAAAAGACAAACGGCAGTTGTGGACAGCGTTGACAAAATAATCACTACCTTGTCACTAAAACGTCCCTTAATTCTGTGGTTCTCAACCTCTTCAGGCCACGACCCCAAAAATAATCTTATTTGAACTGGGGACCCCCAACCCTGATAAGCACTTGGAGTTGTAAGACTTGAGATATTACATTTTGTTCAACACGGTTCTATTGTGAAAATAGCAGATCTACATGCTCACAACGCCTCGTAACTCGCGTTGCGAGGCGTTGTGAGCATGTAGATCGGCTATTTTTACAATTTCTGCCTCTAATATTTGACAATATGGAGAATGTAAATTATTTTATTTTACAGGTATCAAAAGGGTCTTAAAAGTCCTCAAATTGTCATTTTAGAAATGTGCAGATACCCTCTAACAACTTATACTGTATGTTGGTGGTTTATTTACTGTTGAGTGAGAAAACAATGTTTCACATTAAGCTAATCATCTGGCGAACCCCCAAAATAATTTGGGGACCCCCCCGACCCACAAGTTGAGAACCACTGCTTTAATTCACACTGACTTGGCAAAGTCATTGTGACATGTCCCCAACTGGAAAGGATTAACCCATTTAGGGTTAGAATTATTGACTGCTTTAACCAGTGAAAAATAGCAGATATACAAGCAGATATACAAGCTTGTAGATCTGCTATTTTTGGAAAAAGTCGTGAAAATGTGTGCAAATCTTTGAATATATGTATTTTGTAAAGCGAACGTTTGTAACTCAAAGTTTGCTTCTGGGTGGTCCCTGGAACTAAATATTTTGAGATGGGGGTCCGTGGCCAAATAAATATCCTTTTGGGGGTCCTTCACATGAAAAGGTTTGAGAACCACTGACAAAGGTTTGAGAACCACTGACATAGTAGTCTCTACAAGAACAGACTAACTGAGCTCCATTTAAGTGAAAAGGACCTTTTCTTTGACGATGGCTGGCCAGATTGCTGACATAGAAACATAGCTTTTTTTCAAAAAAACCTTAGAAGGATTCAAAAGACACTTATAGAATCGGGTCAAAATTCTAATTTTCAAGATTTTTCAAAAATAGCAGATCTACAAGCTCGCAGCGCGGCACTCGGTGCCGCGCTGTGAGCTTGTACATCTGCTATTTTTCAATAGTTAAAGCATAAAATAATGATACACAAAATGTGTACCCGTTCTAAAAGGATTAATTCAGATTCAGAATGAGGTGTTCTTTTAAATGTTGTGTCAGCAGTGGTGCGTTTCTACAAACGTACGTGCGGTAGACGTAACCATGGTAGACAATCAAGTCAGTTTAGATTATCGGCGGTTCCCGACCTTAAATGGATCAGGGCTCTCTACCACGTGCATTTTCACAGCATGCTTATCTTAAAGATCAATCAAATCGATTTATCTTCCTTCTTCATTCTAACGGACTCCCACAGACAATGGCATGTTGGTTGTGTAATGCAACAGATACTAGTAATAAAACATGTGATTGAATCTGATCAAGCAGATGTTCCACAGACCTTTGGAACAAGGTTTGAAATGGTGTTAAAATAAAATAGAGCCATGCCATTGCAAGTTATACTTCATAGCAGTTGTTAAAAACCTTTTTTCACCACATGAACCCTTGGGTTCTTGGCCAAACAATCGGCAAAAAATATCAGTACTACAAGCCGACGCGTTGTGATCAATACAATATTAATTAACCACTTAAGCCCTATTTAATAAGATATTTTCCCTATTTTTTAAACAAATAAGTATTTATTTATTTTTGGAGCGGTGATAATACATTTTGGGGGTCCCCAGATGATTGACTTAATGTGAAACATTGTTTTCTCACTCAACAGTAAACAAACCACCATAAAGTTAAGAGTGTATAGAGGGTATCTGCACATTTCTAAAGTGACAATATAAGGACTTTTTAATACCTCTAGTCTAGAATGACAAATTCAATATTGGCCAAATTGTCAAATATTAGAGGCGTTGCGAGGCGTTGTGAGCATGTAGATCGGCTATTTTCACAGTAGAACCGTGTTATAAAAAATGTAATGCCTCAACTCTTAGTGCTCGTCGGGGTCGGAGGGTCCCGTGTTAAAATATGATTATTTTGGGGGTCGTGGCCTGAAAAGGTTCAATGAGAACCACTGGTCTAGAGGGATGGAAGACAGAAAAGGGACGGGCATTACCAGGGAAGTCCTCATTGATCTCGTCCATCTCCAGGACGATGTCATAGGGAACACCAGCCTCTGCCAACAGCACGTTGAGCTGTCCGGGCATACGACCTGCCACTGGGTGGATGCCAAACCTGGGGGAACACGACACAACACATCCTGGTTGAAATGCAGCCCCGAAACATGACGCTCGACTGTCGCATCTCACGACCGCCATGGATGAGGATTAGGGTGGATCTTAAATCGCCTTTTTTAGATTTTCTTGAGTCTCACCCCCCAATTATGTTCCTATGTACAAAAAACTGCTTTGGTTAAAATTAGGTTGAATTTCAAGCATATTTAGAGGTAGCTCAATCAAGTCAAAGATTGTATATTTTATTGGTCAAAATCGAATTGCACTGCAGGCACATTTAAGTTATAGATTACACATTATTCTTATACTAAGCACAGAAATTATATTTTTTAAGCTTACAAATCTAAACACATCTGATTACATGTTTGTCATATGTCAAACCAGAATTAATGTATTGTAGGAAATAGCAAAGCAAAGAATGACAAATTGCTATTTTTCATTTAACCTGCAGAATGACATGTCTTTATTGCACACTCTTCAATCATACTCACAACACACAACAAGCACACAGCCCCACTTCCTTGATTACCCCCGAAAGTCACTGCAGTATAGTAATTCAGTAGTTACTGATCAATTAAAGTTTGTTTATGGCTATCGGGAAACTTGTGCCGATGGTTCTGCACAATTTGCAGCAAGTACTGGAGTTGGGACTCATCCTTAGTAATGAGACCACAATATTCTTGTATTAGGGCAACCCCACGCTCTGCATGATCATTGACAACATTCATCGTCTTCATTACAGCCAGAGCTTCTTGGTCCTCCCTGGGCTCCCACTCATCGGGATCAACGTCAAGGATGTCATCTGGGAGATCCATCATTTTGAAAAGCACCTTGGATTTGGGAGACAAAATCTTCAATGTTCTTCCTTGCAATTGTTCCAAGGTCAACAGTAATTATCTTCATATGCCCCTGTTCATCATCTTCATTTCCATCTTTCCTGGCTCTCACCATCAGCCTCTTCGTTTGCGCGCTCACTTGACTGTCAAACAATGCAAGTCTGACGATCTCTGGAGCCAAATACCATAGGGGCATATGAAGAGAATTACTGTTGACCTTGGAACAATTGCAAGGAAGAACATTGAAGATTTTGTGTCTCCCAAATCCAAGGTGCTTTTCAAAATGATGGATCTCCCAGATGACATCCTTGACGTTGATCCCGATGAGTGGTAGCACAGGGAGGACTACCAAGAAGCTCTGGCTGTAGTGAAGGCGATGAATGTTGTCAATGATCATGCAGAGCGTGGGGTTGCCCTAAAACAAGAATATTGTGGTCTCAACTCCAGTACGTGCTGCAAATTAGTCTGGGATCACTTCACTTTTCGAGGTTTGATCCGGTCGGGAGAGGAAACCACTTTACGTCATGTTGTAGTACTCAAAGGACTACAATTTGCCGGAACTATCAAACCGGATTCAGTTTTAACCCGAAATAATTCCCCTGCGCTCAAGGACATACTTTTAG
This sequence comes from Nannobrachium achirus, assembly GCF_963921795.1. Taxonomy (NCBI): domain Eukaryota; kingdom Metazoa; phylum Chordata; class Actinopteri; order Myctophiformes; family Myctophidae; genus Nannobrachium; species Nannobrachium achirus. The sequence goes on from NC_137822.1 coordinate 20,038,458, forward strand.
GACCTACCTAATAAACTCCTTGATGCGGCGTAGTTTTGCTTTTGAAAAATGTGTTTGGGATATGCATCTTTTATTCCAACTCGTAGCGACTGGCAAGGCTACACTAGGCTACTCGAGCATTTTAATAGGGATTGGGGAAACAAACGGAGGGAACCAAAACAAAGTGACGCCGCTTCTTCGGCTTGTGGTTTCCGCCTAGACCGGATCAAACCGCCCGTTAACAATCACCAGGCTTTCCCTCAGAAAGCCTGGTGGGTGAGGTTACTGCAAATTGTGCAGAACCATCGGCACAAGTATCCTGATAGCCGTAAACAAACTTTAATTGATCAGTAACTACTGAATTACTATACTGCAGTGACTTTCAGGGGTTTTCGGGGTAATCAAGGAAGTGGGGCTGTGTGCTTGTTGTGTGTTGTGAGTATGATTGAAGAGTGTGCAATAAAGACATGTCATTCTGCACGTTAAATGAAAAATAGCAATTTGTCATTCTTTGCTTTGCTATTTCCTACAATACATTAATTATGGTTTGACATAATAACAAACATGTAATCAGATTTGTGTTTAGATCTGAAAGCTTAAAAAAATATAATTTCTGTGCTTAGTATAAGAATAATGTGTAATGTATAACTTAAATGTGCCTGCAGTGCAATTCGATTTTGACCAATAAAATGTACAATCTTTGACTTGATTGAGCTACCTCTAAATATGCTTGAAATTCAACCAAATTTTAACCAAAGCAGTTTTTTGTACATAGGAACATAATTGGGGGGTAAGACTCAAGAAAATCTAAAAAAGGCGATTTAAGATCCACCCTAATGAGGATTGACCCCGTTTGTGCGGAGCAACTTAAAGGTGCGAGAAACCCTGCCTCTTTGTTTTATCAGAATTCAGAATATGAAAAGAAATCTAAAATGTAGGCGTGGTTTCTAAAATGTAAGAGTAGTTTCTAAAATGTAGAAGTGGTTATCTGCCGTTGTATAAACAAACATTAATATTAATTAGATAAGCCACCTCACGCCGAATTAAGGTATGCCGAGAGCAAATATGTAATGAGTGGCGCCAAATATTTATTTTCTACCCAGAAACTGGAAGAACACTGGAAGAAATAGCTACAGAGACAGCAGAAAGCTCTGAATCCACACAAACCTATTGGCAAATTGAACCATATCATTGCTCTCTATCACAAGTGACTCATTGATATATTATAGAAAAAGTGATTTGGGGTTTCATGACTCTTCAAATTGATATTTGCGTCTAAACAAACAGATTTCAAAAGTAAAGTGCTTAATCAAGGCTAACACATGTCTAAATACGGTACATACAACTAGAATTACCCTTATCCTCTGTATTCTTTAATACGAAGCATTATGGAAAGGCTAACTTTTATACTTAGGCTACAAGAGGACAAATCAGACAAATATTATATATATAACAGCCCATGGACATTGCTTAAAATAGAGACAGTGTACTGAAGACGTATCTTTAATTGTCGACATAAGATGTGCAGCCCATCCTGTTTATGTATTGTTTTTTTTTTTTTTTTTTTCCTTTTTGTTAGTTGTGTTCTCTCTGTTTGTATTGCTTGGCCTTGTTTTTGTGTGTTTAATGAAAATTGAGTTGTAAAAAAAAGAAGCATTTTAATACAATCGTTTTCAGTTTTCCCTTGTATTTCCAGACACATTTTGGCAAGGCCACGCCCACATCTCAGTGTTAATGTGCATGGGGAAAATCAGGAAATACTTTTACTTACTTACATACTTGTATTATTTCACGGGTACGGGGACGGGCAGTACTGAACTAAACGTGAGTGGATGACATTTTTGTTGTGAAAATCAGCACTGTTTCTGCCCAAACAACATCCCTTGTATAACTTAACACAGCACAACAGTCAGTTGTCTTAACTCACAAGAACACTGTAACATTGTACAGTATGTCCAAAACTGTTTTTATTCGTCATTAAAAAAAAAAGTTTTAAAATAATGAAAATAGTCGATCTACAAGCACACAACACACCGCGAGGCGCTGTGCGCTTGTAGTTCACTAGTTTTTTATATGATGACAGTCTTGTATGATGAAACAGGGCTTTACTTTACAAAAAAGGTACAAATTTGAAACTTGGAGATACGAGGTTTCTGCCCGACAACAACAATTTAAAAGGTCCCCTTTGAGATCTCTGGGACCATAAATCCACACAGCCTACACGCTGTCGTACATTTAAATCCGGGAAAGCATCGGTGTCATCTTAGTTGTTACTATATATAGAAACCCCTCATATTCCAACTTTTTGGGGACCCATTGTGAGCTTGTCGATCTGCTATTTTCAAATAACACATTTTGAACATGTTCTAATATTTCTTAAACATTTTAACAACATGTATCTCATATGGGGTTCCCTGGCATCAAACTATGTTGTGATGGGGGTCCGGGTGTGGGTGGGGGTGGGGAGTCCTTGACAGTAAAGTAACGGGGAGGCCGTCGTTCATAGCCTTGCAGTCGGCAAGTGCTTCTGGAGCAGAAGGGATGAGGGATGAGCTTTAATGACCCGGGGACAGGCCTCATAAAGACAGCTTGAAAAGACGGGAAATGACAAGAGGATGAGAAGGAGGAAGGAGAAGGGTGTGTGTGTGTGTGTGTGTGTGTGCGCGCGTGCGTGCGTGCGTGCTTGCGTGCGTGCGTGCGTGTGTGTGCGTGCGTGCGTGTGTGTGCGTGCGCCAGTGGTGTAAAGTAACTAAGTACATTTACTGAAGTACTGTACTTAAGTACACCTTTGAGGTATTTGTACTTTACTTGAGTGTTTCCAATTTCCAATACTTTTACTTCTATTCCACTAAATCTGGGATCCAAATATTGTACTTTTACTCCACTACATTTATTTGAAAACTTTAGTTACTAGTTACTTTGCAGATATAAATGATTGTATTATAAAACATACATTAATCCACTTTAGCCCTATTTTATACCTTGGCTATTTGAAAATAGCCGATCTACAAGCTCACAACGCGTCGCGATGCGACGCGTTGTGAGCTTGTAGATCTGCTATTTTCAAAACATTTTGTACTTTTACCTTTGGTACTTTAAGTACATTTTGATGCCAATACGTTTGTACTTTTACTCAAGCACATTTTGAATTCCAGACTCAAGTTTACTTGTAATGGAGTATTTCTACATTGCAGTATTGGTACTTTTACTTTTACAAGTAAAACATCTGAGTACTTTTTTCCACCACTGGTGTGCGTGTGCGTGTGCGTGTGTTTGTGTGTGTGTGATGATGAAGAGCTGAATGAAAGGCCACAGGAGAAAGAGGACAATGACAAAAGAGACGCGACAATGTCAACGATGGTGGTGGCGGGTGTCAAAAAAAGAGAGAGAAAAAAAAGAGAGATGTTGAAGAAGGGACGAACAGAGGGGGTGAAGAGATCTTGAGGATGCGCGCTAGACCAGGTTTACGATCACAGAGCCACAGCAAAGATCAGAGCGGTGGTACTCGGCTAACACTGCCTGAGGTGACTCAGCCCTGCCTGTGATGTACTGCACCCTTGATCGTCTCACACAAACACACGCACGCACGCGTGTGCACACACACACACACACACACACACACAGGTTTGCATTAATATACTTGTGAGGGCATCAAACCTTTAGGACAGCATTGCAAATAGCTGAAATTAATGCAACGGGTTGTGAGCTTGCAGATCGGCTCTTTTGTGTGATATCTTCACACAGCTAAGTATAATATTGTAGTGGCAAACTCTAACCCCTCCCCAAAAACACTTACTATCAAAACCTCCACAAACAGACAGACAGACAGACAGACAGACAGACAGACAGACAGTCAGTCAGTCAGTCAGTCAGTCAGTCAGTCAGTCAGTCAGTCAGTCAGTCAGTCAGTCAGTCAGTCAGTCAGTCAGTCAGTCAGTCAGTCAGTCAGTCAGTCAGTCAGTCAGTCAGTCAGTCAGTCAGTCAGTCAGTCAGTCCGTCCGTCCGTCCGTCCGTCCGTCCGTCCGTCCGTCCGTCCGTCCGCCACACACACTCCTTGCCTGCCAAACTACAACCTCCAAGGACCCCCGGAGCTCCAGGGACCCCCAGGTCCCTGGGGGACCCCCAGATGTAAAAAATGACCAAATGTGCAAAAATGACCAAATGACCACCCCAACGGGACTGCTCACGGGGAATTCCCGGGGACCACCGACTCCTGGTGCTCCAGAACGGATGCCAAAGTGGTGGCGCCCCCAGTGGAGGACCCCCTCCACTGCAGCTCACATAAAATGCCGTAACTCGGGCTAGGAGCGTCCAGGGGGCGAGTTTCTAAATTCTAGGAGAGCGCAGGCAAGGAGCGCTCGTTTTCAACGACATTCAGTTATTGTCCACGACATTGCAAGCGGCGCGAAGGCCAGCGGACCTTGGTCCTGCTCTTCGCCCCCGAGCGCCGCAGGCGCGAGTGGCCGACTGACTGACAGTTGACTGACAGTTACGAAGCCGTGGTGAATGCAATCGTTATATTTATGCCCAGGCCGTAAGGCCTGGGCAAGCGCACGATAAACGCAACGTTTGGTGCACCTCGCGCGGTCCAAGTGACTACAACGGAGCGCTCCCTATGTCCGGTTCAGCCAATCACAAGCTTCAAAAATGAGTCCGGGGCGTGGTTTTGCCTTTGCTCTCCTAGAATTTAGAAACTCGCGTCCGGGAGAGCCGGGGCCGGTACCTATTCGTCCGCCAAGGCAACGCGGAGACCCCACCCCTCATTTCTCACATGGCCCTCTTCTAGCGCCACCATGAGGCCGATTCTTGCAAAACACATTTTTGGACACTGCTCCTACAGATTTTGCCCTAAAATCACACAAATCGGTACACACTATGTCTACACTCATGTCATCAACATGGATCTGTCCCATATAGCGCCACCATCAGGCCGATTTTTTCATACACATTTTTGGACACTGCTCCTACAGATTTTGCCCTAAAATCACGCAAATCGGTACACAGTATGTCTACACTCATCTCATCAATATGGATGTCCCATATAGCGCCACCATCAGGCCGATTTTTTGAACCACATTTTTGGACACTGCTCCTACACATTTTGCCCTAAAATCACGCTGCGACCTGACGGTCGCTTATCTCCCGATTAGGGAGTCTTACTGGTTCTAAACTCGAAATGTCTCATGTACCTACTACCTATAACACCAGTAAGACTCCCCAATCGGGAGATAACAAGCGACCGTCAGGTCGCATACACAAACTCGAAATGGGACAGATCCATGTTGATGACATGACTTTAGAGATACTGTGTACCGCTTTGGATGATTTTAGGGCAAAATCTGTAGGCGCAGTGTCCAAAAATGTGTTTTGCAAGAATACTGTAGTGGCAAACTCTAACCTCTCCCCAAAAACGAATTCTAAACTCGAAATGTCTCATGTACCTACCTATAACAAGACCCGAATGTTGTTCTAATTGTAAACATAACTTGTTTGGTCCTCAAAAGTATAGGAATACAAGAACACACACATACCCACCTATAGTACCTACAGCAGCCTTTGGCTTGGGATTATCTGTTGCCTGTTACATGGCTCACAAACTCAATTTGCCATATCTTCACTGGTGCGTTCAGACAGGAATGCACCAGTGTGCAGGTTGAATTCATGTTTTTTTCCCCCCCGTTGTCCTCCTAACCACCAGTTTGCTACCAAACATGTGAGATTCACCGCCATACATTGCCCACGAAGAAACTGACAAGTTCTCCCTCCAAGGATCGGCCACTGTGGCCAGACATATGAAAAGCGTTTGCCATTGTACCGTGCACTGTAGTTAACTCCATGTAGCAGGTTGGCAGCGGGGGACAAGTATGCAGCTGGTGTGTATAAGGGGGACACATGGAGTGTTTTTGTGTTTCGCTGCTAGATAGTATCGATAAAGATCAACATTATTCCACTGAGGAGGAAGGGAGGAGAGCAGACATCTTGCGGTTAACAAGTGAACGAGAGAAGGGGAAAGAGAGGGGACTCGAAGCAGCGTTTCCCAAACGCTGGGTCGCGATTATCACGTTTCTCTTCTACTAAATTTTTAAATATACATATATATTTCAAAAGATAAAAAAGGATTTAAAGTCCACTCATTCAAAAACACAGGGCCTCCAAAGAGTCCTGGATTGCTATTTTTCGTCACTACCTTACCATGCCCGGGAGTGGGTAATTTGCACGCCTGCTGCCTACCTTGGATGTGGTAGCCGTTTCAGGGGATTCTTTTCTCCAAAAAAAAACTATCGCAACGAGTTGTGAGCTTGTTTGGGGAGACAGAACATTTCTCTTTCGGGTCTCGAGTTAAAATGTTTGGGAACCACCGACTTAGAGGAAGATAAAATAAAGATTGAGAATGCAAAGGGGAGAACGCCTGATGGTGTGCAAGGAAGATGGGAAGAAGAAACGAGAAGAGAGAGAGAGAGAGAAAGGAGAGGGTGAAGGGGGTTCCTCTCTTTTCGTCTGACCACCCACTTCCCTCTAATCAACTACGAATGCTCTAAGTAGCAGCAGCTGCAGTAAGCAGGATCAAACAACCAAGGCAGGACAATTACTGAAGCTTCCGCTCTGCCTTTCCCCTCCTCTCCTCGATTTTATGTCGCCCTTTCTTTGATTCATTCATTCATTCTCCTGTCAATATCCATCATAACCGCCACACGTCCATATTCTGTGCATCAAGTCATAATAGGCGAACATTTGGCGAAAATAGACCCACAATGTGTCACGTTATGCGATTGTTGATCTGAAATTTTCTGTGAAGAAATGTGGAGCAGAAAGAAAGAGGGGACCAAGTATGACACAACTAACATTTGAAATTTTGGGAACTAATAATTACACATTCTAATTATTCATCTTTTAATATCCTATACATTAGTCTCTTTTTGGAGTCCAGATGTATGTTGTGTGTCTTCATGAAGTCAACATGGCCTGTCTAACTTGTATTACAGTTGTTTGTTAATATGGCCTATTCCATGTACTGTATCTCACAGCACTGTTAATATGGCCTATTCCATGTATCTCACAGCACTGTATGCGTTTGGTGACAAAGCTATTAGACAAATGTGTTCATTATTAATGCTGTAATTAATTTCTGATCAAGTCAATCCACATTAATTGACAAAACCAATTTCATAGTAGTTACCTGACATTCTTGCCAGCTTCTGTAAGTATCTTTACCAATTCAGCAATGGGGTACTGGGCCTTGGCAGCACAGAGTCCATAACCTGTGATAGGATTAGAAGGGAATAAAAGACATGGTTGGAGTGGATACAACTACCATAATAACAAGTGCTATATAATGGTAATGGTCAGGGGCCTTCAACGTTTTCAGGCCAAGGACCCCTTAGTTGAGAGAGAGAGAGATGAAGCAGGCACCCCCACAACCTTTTCAGATTCCATATAGTTTCATTGTTTGACAGCAAAATCATCAGTGTATTTTGGATTCATGTCAATTTGTGTTTTCAGATACCACTTAAGCCGTCATTACCTAATAAACTTGACCTTTCACTCTGTAATTAGCCTTCTCTTTTTCCCCTATACACCAAACCTCTGCCGAAAATAGACGATCTACAAGCTCACAACGCCTCACGCTGTGAGGCGTTGTGAGCTTCTGAGCTATGTTTGGCTACAGTTCTCAGAATATGGACACCTATAGGGTTCAAGTTGTTAATATAAAAAGGATTGGAAAATGTGGAGGCTGTAGTAACTCTGAGGACCCCCTAGGGATCCTGGACCCCCTGTTGAAGACCCCTGGTATTGGTGGAAAGAATAAACTAATCTAGTAGCAAGAAAATAGATAATACGATCACACTAATAGCTATTAACTACTTATTCCCTATTGTATACTTAAAACAGTTGAATTTCTACCCTACTGTAAGATATGCCCAAAACCAAACAGATACCAGGATTAAAATGATTAAGCAGTTATTGTATATTAGCATTGACCCTGTGGCTGTGTGCACAAACGGGAGAGTATTTTTTGCAGGTCATTCAGTCCGAGTGTATCAAAGGGTGCGTTCGGAAATGCGCACCGGGTGGGTTAGATCATCACCCGCGTCACGGTTACTGAGGTTAGGGTTAGGTTTAGGCATAGTTTTACTGAGGTTAGGGTTAGGGTTAAGGTTAGGTTTAGGGGTTAGGGTTAGGCATAGTTTTACTAAGGTTACTGCACTCACTACACTGAGCACACACCCGGTGCGCATTTCCGAACACACCCTTTGATCCACTCGGACTGAACGACCTGCAAAAAACACTCTCGCGTGCACAAACACACATGCTCACAGATACAGTAGTATGAAAGTAATACGAAAGTTAGGTCAAATTGACCGTTTAAAAAGGTATGTCTGTGTCTGTTGCCTAAAACCAGGTTAGTCTGTCTATGTACCATTGGCAGGTCTTTGAGGAAAATCAGCCTGATCAGAGCGGCATGTTTAAATACCAAAATCAACTCCCCTAAATCCCCCAGATTCCTACTGTGACTTGGTTATGGATTTATGGGACTCAGGAGTACACATTATGCATGTGGGAATAAAGCACGGTATGTGTGCGCGCGCGCACCACACATACTTCCACCATTAAAATATCAAGCACATGATCCTGGCAGCTTGAAAAGAATCCAAGTATAAACTAAGTGAGCATTTCAGAAACAACTATTAATACACGTCTATTGGCTTGGATGCTGGGTGCTCTGGAAGTGGTCTCTGCTTTTGCACCAAATCCTTCATCAGGGGTGAGGTCCAATGGCCCGTATGTACTCCATGGTGTGTGTGTGTGTGTGTGTGTGTGTGTGTGTGTGTGTGTGTGTGTGTGTGTGTGTGTGTGTGTGTGTGTGTGTGTGTGTGTGTGTGTGTGTGTGTGTGTGTGTGTGTCTGAAGTAGGGATGGATAATCGCTACTATCGTTTATCATGATAAAAGAGATTTAATTTATTGTGAAATTGTCCTCTGTCATGCAGTGGGATCACTTCACCTATTATTTGCAGAGTTGCATATCTGGTACCACTTAAACCCTGTAATTGGTCAAATGGACCTGGAAATAATGTACTTGATACAGTCTTTTTTTTTCACTCTCTGCCAAATCTCCTTTCCAGATCTGCAAGCTCACAACGCGCCACATTGCGACGCGTTGTGAGCTGACATGACATTTTCATATCGTCCCATCCCAACTCTGAAGATACTCCTGTGTGTACCTCTGCTGTGACCACATGAACCCTAGCATCCTTATTCTAGGCGAACATTCGCAGAAGATAGGCAGACATTCCGTGAAAATATATCGGCTATTTTCACGGAATATCTGCCTACCTTCTGTAAAATGTTCGCCTAGAATAAGGATACTGTGATATATGGTGTTCCCGTATATGGTATATTAATAGTTAGATGTAATTTCATCCGTGACACTGTGATGGTCTTTATTGTACGGCACACGTATAATATCAGAATTGTCATGGTAATGTGCACATGCAATGGTTTGCACACTGAAAGGGATGCAATGTAAGGCAAATGTGCATTTGAAAATAGACGATTTACAAACTCATAATGTGTCGCGATTCGAAGCATGAGAGCTTGTAGATGGACTATTTTCAAATGGCCGCAATGCATAAGCTGAAGCTGAAGGCTGTTAATGTACATGTTTTGTAATAATAATTAAAAAAAAAGGTAACTAGTAACTAAAGCGCTCAAATTAATGTAGTGGAGTAAAAGTACAATATTTGGATCCGAGATGTAGTGGAGTAAAAGTAAAAGTATCGGAAATTGGAAATACTTAAGTAGAGTACAAATACCTCAAAATTGTACTTGTGCAATACTTAAAGGAGCTATAGTCAACTTGTTCTTGAAAAACGGATGCTAAAGTAAAAATAATGTTTAAAAAAATAAGCTTCATACATGTGTTTCTATTCAAAAATGACTACAAAAAGCGTAAAATAATGATAAAATAATCATTTTGGCCATTGTCGGACCGACACTTTGTTTACATTCTAGTCTATTCTTTGATAGTGTTAGACTAGGATGTAAACAAAGTGGCGGCCCCGACAATGGCCAAAATGATTATTTTATCATTATTTTACGCTTTTTGTGGTCATTTTTGAATTGAAACACATATATGAAGCTTATTCTTTTTATAAAATATGTTCGAAACATTTTTATTTTAGCATCCGTTTTTCAAGAAAAAGTTGACTAATAGCTCCTTTAAGTAAATGTACTTAGCTACTTTCCACCACTGCTTCCAAGTACCCGTCAGGGGCCTGGCGGCTTGTGTTCTGGACCAGTTGCAGGCTGGACAGGGACCATTGTCTAATCCCAGCGCACAGGGAATTGCAGTAATCCAAACGGGATGATATGAGGGGCTTGGATGACTTCCTCAAGGTCTTGGACAGAGAGAAACGGCTTGATTTTGGGCGATGGTACAAAGCCGTAAAAAGGAAAGCTGGGTGGACAGGTTGCCAAGACCGTTTCTTTGATGGAGTCAGGGGGGGGGGGAGGGGGGCAGTAGGTTAACTTTAAACTTGTGCTCATTCAACTGTAGGACAATTTGTGCCATCCAACGCTTAACTGTACGCATGTCCTCAAGGCAGTTCATGAAGCTGACAGGTTTGGACTGGACATTTGGTTTCAAGGGGGAAGACAAATCTGCGTGTCGTTGGCGTAACAGTGGAATGAGATGTCGTATATTTTAATGATTTGTCCGAGGTGAAGCATGTAAATAAAGAAAAAGTTGAAAAAAGGACTGGGAACGGACGAGTTGTGTTTTTGGAGGAGGGACTGAACCACTGCTTGAAGCAGGTTGGATCGGTACCAGTGGCCAGCAAGCTGTTAATAATTGAGAGGATGCTGCAACCGGACAAAGATATTAGGCTATTTAAGCTTAGTACAGCGACGGCAGATGACAACGGCAACCGGAAATGATCAGCGATAGAACGATAGATCAACATGCCACCGTAGCAGCCGTCTGTACTACGCCAGAAGGGCTCTTTCCACGTTGCACCTAAAACGTCTGCTCCATGGGAACCAAAGCGTTCAGTGAAAGAAAGAGGACCCCGTCGCCGACGGCTCTTTGCTTAACAATTTGGACCGCATCGGCGATCGCGTCATAGCAGCCGTAGTCCCGCCTCACGTTGCGTTAGTAGAAACGCGTTCCTTAAATTCCCCAATGATATGGTTCAGGAGGGCCATGGGGACATTGCAGGTTTCATGGTGAAAACGAGCTTTACGAGGGAGGGTAGTGTCTGTTCATACTGGATGAACAGACCAGTGGGACAGTTGGGTCACAGGTCTTGGGTCTGTTCTGATGTCCTCCACTTTGCTGATTCACATTTAGCCAAGCACATGTCCAAGTTGAATGGGTGAATTTATTGTAGTGAATAAGGTCTTGGGATTATGAGATTTGTTGGAAATAATGTCAGAGAGGTATTTTTGAACTCGCTACCTTAACTGCTTAACTAACAATTAAATAGTTGCTGCAGTACGTAGACTACACACACGCATGCACGCACACATGCATGCACGGCACGCCCGTAAGCATGTGGAACGTTGAAGGAATAGGGACAAAGTTAATGTTGACCCTGGCCTAGGGGTGGGCGATAAGGTGATAATTATCGTTGAGACGATACAATGTCTCCACAATATGCCTGTTCAGAGGTATCGTATGTATTGTGATACAATTGAGGGAGCCTTGTAAGAAATCCTGTTTAATCGTTAATACAGAGATCCATTGCAGAATTCAATTTAAACCTGCATGTTGGTCTAAATCAGTAGTTCTCAAACTTTAAAATGTCAAGGTTTCCACTTAAAGGGCCACTTCACCTCTGGTACAACCAGATCTTATTGTATTGTTGTTTGGGACACAATCAACACAATCCTGAGTTATTCTTTGTGTTCAATCTGTGTTTTGAGATATTTTAGTATTTCAGCTAGTGATGCGTTTTGCATCATATGATGCAGCATGATGATGCAAAATGCATCATATGATGCAAAATGCATCACTAGCACAGCTGAAATACTAAAATATCTCAAAACACAGATTGAATACAAAAAATAACTCAGGATTGTGTTGATTGTGTCCCAAACAACAATAAAATAAGATCTAGTTGTCCCAGAGGTGAAGTGGCCCTTTAACTCTGACAGTATACAAATGAAACAGGTCCATTTGGTTTCATTTGTATACTGTCAGAGTTACATACTTGTAAAGTTCAAATTAGACCTCCCAAAAGGAACCCAGAGAGTCTAGTTTGTGTCAAGTAACTTGAAAAATAACCATAAAAACCAGTGTGAAAAAGAATCGTGATAAAATTGTGTATCGTGATACAGCTTGGGAAGATATCGTGATATTGTATTTTTCCATATCGCCTACACCCCTACCCTGGCCGGTAGTGATTACCACTGAACAGCAAATAGGAAAGTGCTCTCAATAACACGATACATTTGTATGTACAGTACAGTATGTGTGCATGCATGTGTGTAATGTGTGCATGTGTGTATGCACCTCAATTTCACTTATTTCCATGACCTCTCTTGACACAGAGGGCTAAAGCAATACAGTAAAAAGCTTCCTAATGCCCTTGAGAGAGGTGTCATCATAGAAAACACTCAGTAGAAGGATACATCCCAGAGGGTCATTTGGAGAAGCACATCAGGCAGACAACACAACACACCGTAGACTAGAATTCTTCTACAGTGTAGTATTATTGGAGCGGTGAAAGCGCTCCCAATAGACAGGTATGTCTGTGGCTGGCTGGCTATGTGGCTGGCTGGCTGGGTATGTCTGTAGCCTGGCAATACCTTGAGTGGCCACACAAGTTAAAGGAGGGGCGCTGTTGTGCAGGCGCGCACACACACACACACACACACACACACACACACACACACACACACACACACACACACACACACACACACACACACACACACACACACACACACACACACACACACACACACACACACACACAGATTCACCGCTCCACTTCGAACCGAGGTTTGATTTTATATTCCCACTAGGGTTGGGGCGATAATCGTTATCATCATTTATCGTGATAAAGAAAACACTCACAATAATCATATCGTGGAGATTTAAATAACTGAAATTATCCTCCTTCATGCACTGGGGAGCTGCATATCCGGTACCATTTAAATCCTCTATAATTGGTAAAACGGACCTGGAAATAATGTACTTGACACTATTTTTTGGCAAATGTTCCACCCCAGGATGGTGGATCCTGGGGATATTTTGATAATCGCAATTACTTTTTGATGACTTTTATCAGTCACATTTGCACACTGCCGCCTGTTTTGTGCACCACTCGGTTCCTTGCTCTCTCTATCTCTCTCTCTCTCCTTGCCCTGAAAAACGCATTTCGCAACAAAAAACGCAGCAGCGTGCAAAGACCTTAATTCCCACTTTTCTTAAGCGTTTCATCCTGTAAGATTAAAATTCAGGAAATGCTCCTGTAAAGCATTTTTGATTCCAAGCACATGGCTCATGATGGACATTGCACACAAACACACACACACGTACACACACGCACGCACAGAGCTGCCCAATTATGTTTACTGGCCTTGTCACAACAGCCAATCACACACTGTGCCTTGTCACAACAACCAATCAGACGACAAGGTTTCAAGCTGCAGCGGGCAAGCGGGGCCGACTGTCTGCAGTCCAGCTCCGCAATTTAATGGTTTTCACTTTTCCAACGTCCCAATCCTGTGATTCCTTTCTTTCGCTTCCAAGCGTTTTCTCTCTGGAGCAAAGTGTTTCTCCTCTAAGGAAAACAAGCGGACCCAGACAAAGCAGCGACGGGCCAGACCAGGCCAGGAAAACGCTTGTGTTTATCAGGCAAAGTCTTAACTGTTTCCACAGATGTCAATCAAGCAAAGTGACTGTGACGGCTCCAATTAGGGAGAATGGTCAAAATGGAAACACGGCGGAGTGATTGAAAGGCTGGGTTTCGTAACAATGCTAACCTACTATACTGGCTAGTGCGTCAGAGAACAGATGCACCCCGGGCTGCCTGGTATGCGTTAGGAATGTGATATTACGTGCAGGGTTAGGAAAATACCGCTTATAGCGTTGTTGTCGGGTGAAAACCTTGTATGTCCAAAACCGTTCGTTTTGCATTTAACATTTTTAAAATGATTTAAACTAGTGAAAACAGCCGATCTACAAGCGCACAACGCCTCGCATCTGCAGTTTTCACTACTTTTGTGCGACAGCCTTGTATGATGAAGCAGGGCTTTGCTTGGTGAAAGAACGTACACATTTGAAACTTGGAGATACGAGGTTTCCACCGGACAACGACGATATGATGGTTGTATCATATTTGAACACGGAATTGCACTTGTCATCTCGTCGTATGAATGTATTCAACACCATACAGGCTTTCTATTGAAGTGGCATTGCAGAGCTGGCAAGAGGTTCAAAATATAAACAGCAACATGCAGCATACATGGTATAAGGTTCCCGCTGCTTCTAGGATTTCAAAATTCAAGTACATTTACTTTATCGAGCTTCCAAGTGTTGCTTCAGTACTGTATGTGAACCAATTTAAAGTTAATTTAGTCTACAGTATATATTTTTGTTTCATATTTGAAAGAGCCACGCAATGCTATGCGATTTTGATCAAGGCAGCGTCAAACCCACTGTATAATGCTTAATTTTTATATTGTTGGTTGCGCGCCAGTTTGACGTGGCCAAAACACCACATCTACGATGCGTGTGAGCAGTGCAGTACAAAGAAACATAGCTGATCAAAACAAATCAAGTGTATATATTATTAGATTCATTTGTTAAGTATACTTCCAAGCTCTTTCACTGACATACATCTTATTAAATGAAAAGACTTTGGTAACCGAATTGTTATGCGCAATAACAATAGTATATCTAAGACCTACAAAGCAACACAAGTTCAGTGGTGTAAAGTAACTAAGTACTGTACATGTACTCAAGTACAATTTTGAGGTAGTATTTATTGTTGTATTTAAATACTTTTACTTCTACCCCTCTACATCTCAGAGGAAAATATTATACTTTTACTCCACCACAATAATATGACAAATATATTTTGAAAATAGACGCTCTACAAGCTCAGTGTGTCGCATCCACTACTTTCCAACATCCCATCGTGCATTGCGCAGAAGTTACACAGAGCTTCCGGCGCCGCAGCCGAGTGTGATCTACAAGCTCACAACGGCTGCATCTGTGACTCGACGTGAGCTTGTATGTCTGTTGTTAACCGGAAGTGTGGTGCAAAATTCTCCAGTAAATTCCCGCGGAAAGAGGTGGATACAGTATACATAATGGGCTGACGTGACGAATGTATAGTATGAATATGTTCCTTACTTTGTACTGTAACTCTATTGGTCAGTTATCACATTTCTGACGTTACTTGACGTTTCTAGTTTCTACACAGTAAAAATATGAACATTTACGATTCTTGTTGATGGACGAAGGCTACGATCAACTCTGAAAAAACAAAAAAACGAATGACCGAATGCCACCCATATATTCAACAAAACAACCCCTTCTTTCTACGTAGTCTTGTCTTGACCTTGCACATGTAAGATACTGTAGAGTGTCTGCTGGCTGTGGGCTGAAGGACCACACAGGTCTGCAGAGCCTCATGTTTGTGTATGGCTGCCGCCTCTCTACGCCAGCGCTAGGCTAATTAGCCTAGCCAGATGGTGATGTAACAGGGGTCAAACCGAGGTTAAATAAACAGAACACACTTAAGTAACGCTGGAAAAGATGTGACAAAGTCGGTGCCTTTCGAGGTACGCGCGAGACCTCTGGTGCGCGCGCGTCACTGTGTTTGCGTGCGTAGAATGTATAGAGGAACCTGCCCAGTGCCCTTGGGTAGGTATGACTTTGATCAAAATTGTAAGTGTGCATAGAATGCCATTTGACTCAGAAACACGCACGCACGCACGCACGCACACACCAGTGTTGCTTTCGTCAACTAAAACGAAAAATGTTGACAACATTTTTTCTCTGACAAAAACTAAATATAAAATTAAGCTATGATGACTAAAACTAAGACTAAATATACTGACAATTTTGTCAGCAATAGACTAAAATATTAGGGAGCGACTGGTGGAGAAGAGACCCAGACAGTAGAACTAAAAGACAACCAAACATTTTATGTTTGGTTGCGCTCGGGTGTTGTCCTCTGAAAATAGCAACATGTCGCACTGCGACACGTTGTGAGCCTGTGGATTGGCCATTTTCAGCATGCAACCTTAATGTAAAATCTGGCATTACGACACCATCAAAGCCCGCCAAAATACATTTTAGTCGACAGAATCAACTGTAGCTTTGAAACTAGATCAAAACTAAAACTTTTCAAATGTGACCAAAAGTAATTTAAATTTGATTAAGACCAGTAAGACTCCCTAATCGGGAGATAAGCGACCGTAGGTCACTTATCTCCACAAATAGGGCAAAAATTTGTTTTTCCAAAATCTGCCTGAGCCATGTTGATGACATGAGTGTAGACATACTGTGTAGTGATTTTCGTGATTTTAGGGCAACATCTGTAGGAGCAGTGTCCAAAAATGTGTTTTTAAAAATGGGCCTGAAGGTGGCGCTATATGGGACAGATTCATGTTGATGGGATGAGTGTAGACATATTGTGTAGCAATTTGCATGATTTTAGGGCCAAAACTGTAGGAGTAGTGGGCAAAAATGTGTTGTAAAAATCGGCCTGAAGGTGGCGCTAGAAGAGGGCCATGTGAGAAATGAGGGGTGGGGTCTCCGCGTTGCCTTGGCGGACGAATAGGTACCGGCCCCGGCTCTCCCGGACGCTCCTAGGCCGAGTTACGGCATTTTATGTGAGCTGCAGTGGAGGGGGTCCTCCACTGGGGGCGTCACCACTTTTGCATCCGTTCTGGAGCACCAGGAGTGGGTGGTCCCCAGGAATTCCCCGTGAGCAGCCCCGTTGGGGTGGTCATTTGGTAATTTTTGCACATGTGCTAATTTTTTACACTTGGGGGTCCCCGAGGGAGCTGGGGGTCCCTGGAGCTCCGGGGGTCCTTGGAGGTTGTAGTTTGGCAGGTAAGGAGTGTGTGTGCAAAATCTGGCATGGATCGGGGCAACGGTTGCGGAGATATGAGCAGGGCAAAAGTGTGACGTCTGACGTGTGACGGACGGACTGACTGACGCACGGACACCTGGTGGAGCTTTCTGTAGTAAGTGCGACCTACGGTCGCAACTAGGGATGCCCCGATCAGGGTTTTTTTGCTCCCGATCCGATACCGATCAAATGTTATTGCTTCCGATTCGATCCCGATCTTTCCCGATCCGATCTTTTGGCAAGGCATTAAGAAGAAAAAAAAATTCTATTCATTCTATCACTTGGTTCTCAACCTTTTCAGGCCGTGACCCCCAAAATAATCATATTTTAACTGGGGACCCCCGACCCTGAAGAGTTGAGGAAGTATATTTTGTATAACACGGTTCTATTGTGAAAATAGCAGATCTACATGCTCACAACGCCTCGCAACGCGAGGAGTTGTGAGCATGTAGATCGGCTATTTTCACAATTTCTGGCTTTAATATTTGACAATTTGGCCAATGTTTAATTTGTCATTTTAGAGGTATTAAAAAGTCCTTAATTTTTCACTTTCGAAATGTGCAGATACCCTCAGTCTATA
The DNA here is from genome assembly GCF_963921795.1 of Nannobrachium achirus. Classification (NCBI taxonomy): domain Eukaryota; kingdom Metazoa; phylum Chordata; class Actinopteri; order Myctophiformes; family Myctophidae; genus Nannobrachium; species Nannobrachium achirus. Next base: position 20,056,111 of record NC_137822.1, read on the forward strand.
CACTTAAACTTTATGTTGATTTGTTTACTGTTGAGAGAGAAAACAATGTTGCACATTAAGTTAATCATCTGGGGACCCCCCCAAAATAATTTGAGGACCCCCCTGGGGGTCCCGACCCACAGGTTGAGAACCACTGAGCTAGTTGACAGTGCAGAGAGACATAATTGCCTTCCTTTGATCCATTAGCAAGGGGCCAATTACTACTTATTGGCATCAGCTGCCAGCTGTACACAGAGTCTGACACAATCACTGTCTGTCTGTCTCATTTCTCCAAAAGCCCTTGAATATGATTGAAAATGATTAAGGATTACTGTGATTATGGTAAGCTTACATTTCATATCGCATTCACCTTACCTGTAACTTTCAGTACTCCCAGAAAATATTTTTTTGAAAAAAAAAAAAAAAAAAAAAAAAACTTTTTTTTTTTCCCGATTTTTTTTCCCCGATCTCCGATCTTATAAAAACGGCCATATCGGCGGCCGATCCGATCACGTGATCGGGATCGGGCAACACTAGTCGCAACTAAATAAAAAATGTGCTGTCAAAATCAACACTGTATGCGCACGCACGCACGCACGCACGCACGCACACACACACAAACGTGACAAGTGACTCAAGATGTGTGCTAAGCGACTCAAGAATACGCGTTATTTACAGTGTGTGTGTGTGTGTGTGTGTGTGCGCGCGTGCGTGCGTGCATGTGCGTGTGTGAGTGTGAGTATGAGTGTGCGTTGTTACCTGGGACGATGATGATGTTGTGGGAATCTTTGAGCATCTCCACAGTGGCGTCCACGTTGACCTCGGTCACGCTGCCCACGATCTCCATGGGTTTACCGCCGGCGGTGGAGGAGGTGCCGTAACCGCCCAGGATGACGTTGGCCAGGGAGCGGTTCATAGCCTAGGGTCCATTGGGGGAGAAGCAGAGTTAGCACTGTCAATAAAGGGATATTTAATCTAATCAGGCTTTTAGGAACACCTGGGACAGTTTTTGAATTGCTTGATTCAGTATTTTGATATTTGATATTCATTTTCCCCCCATTACCCCCCTTCCTATACAACCCATATTCAAACTCCATATTAACCATGATGAATTCAATTAAAACACTCTACCTTTTTTCTGGTGACTCCCGACACCCTCCAAATACGTGAGCAGGCCAAGTTTTTTCAATAACCTTTTTGATTTATTTGTAATATTTACAATACTTTTATTGTATTTAATATTTTTCATTTTCCCAAAGAATTATTAACACATTGGACGCCATCTAACTCAAATTATTTGGATATTCAGTGCCACCATTCACTTATGTTTTAGTTGTGAGCTTGTATGTAGATCTGCTATTTTTGGCTAAAGTTCTCACAATATGGACGCTATAGGGTTCAAGTGGTTAATATAAAAAAGGACCCCCTGTTGAAGACCCCTGCTCTAGGGGGTGGCAATTGTCATCCCCAGGGACCCCAAATGATACCCCTGATTGGGGAGAAGAACAGACAGAGGATTCATTGTTGTGATCATGGCTTTTCCCTTTCTTTTACTGATCAGTTTCTTGCGAGTCAATCAAAAAAAGAAATGGCACACTGACAACATTAGAAAGGAGGAAATACTCAAAATAAAAAGGAAAATAAAAGAACAAATAAACGCATCATCAGTGACATGATGTTTCTCTCTCATTTGGAGTTGCACTGGTTATGATAGTACAGTTAGAGTCCCTCCTAGTGGACAGCAGAGGAACTGCAGTTAGAATTCTGGGGAAAATGGTGCTGAAACTCCCAACAATGAAACACTGGAGTGAAATACAGTATTTGTAGAGACACCCTCAAGTTGAACTTCATAGAACAGGCAGTCAGAAGTGTCCCTTCTTTTCCCACCAACATAGCGTCACTGTCAGGCAGAAACCTTGTATCTCCAAGTTTTTTCGTAAAGTAAAGCCCTGCTTCATCATACAAGAGAGTCGCACAAAACTAGTGAAAACAGCCGATCTACGAGTACACAACGCCTCGCATCGCAAGGCGTTGTGTGCTTGTAGATTGGCTGTTTTTACTAGTTTAAATCATTTTTTAAATGATAAGTCGGGACTTGATCAACCCCAGCTGGGTCACCTGGGCGAGGGGTATGATGTTGCGAGACCCCGAAACCCAGATGACTTTAGGCTACATCACTGATGATACGTCCCAGATGCAGGCAAGTGATGTTTTTTCCCCCCCTTCTACTAATAATAATAATTCTAATCATAAGAAAGCAATGCTGGTAGAGGGGGGGCCTCGTGTAGAACGGGGACAAGCCCTTCATACTTGTAGGGGGAACAGTCTAGCTACCCCTGTCTTGGAGGTCCTGTGTGTCTGTGTGTTTTTAGTTTATTGTTTTTTATTGGTTTATTGTGTTTCGGTATTGTATGTTGGTGTTGTTTTTTGTCTGTTTTTTTGTTTCTGTGTCATAAAGAATTTAAAAGGATAACGTATTGGCAAGGGTAGAGGGAAACATAATTGGGAAATAGCTGTAATGTTTGGTATTATTAGAGATATCATTTTTGATGTATGGCTATGTGTGTGATGTAAAGTCTAATATAATTTTGTTTATATAGGTATTGTGTAGGGCATTAACGACTTGAGATTTTTACAAGTCGACTTGACTCAGTAAAAAGTTTAGTTGAAGTCGATTTTATCGTTTGATGACATCATCACATTGACGGCGTGAACGGGGGACAAACCCCGAAAATTACTCACATCTTGGCTTCATAGAATAGCCAACTTTTCTCCCTTAATATGGCTTTTGTTTTGATGTTAATATTATAGATTCCACTGCAACCAGGCCAGCATTGAATAATAATAATCTTAATTCCTATATAGGCCTAATGTTCGATCCAACAGGATAAAGTTGGTGGCTACTGTTGCCACTTCTGACTGCAGTCATTGTCTGTCCAGCCTGTCAATGTGACAGAGTGGAGAGAGCGCATGCACAGCTGACGTTTCTTTTTTTTTTTTCAACTTTCGATTTTCCCTGGTGGGAGTCGACTTGTGTAATGAAGCCGACTGAGGCGACTTGTCGACTTTTTGGTTAATGCCCTAGTGTGTTATCCGTGTTGGTGGGTTTTTGTCTGTGTATTTTATGTAATGTGTTTTCTTTAATAAAAAATGTAAGGGGGAAAAAAAAAGAAAGCCATGGTGGACTCACCACACACATGATGTAGGAGAGGATGGCTCCAGAGGAGCCGATCATAGCGCCCACGATGGTGAGCAGGTTGTTCTGGAGCAGGAAGCCCTCGGCGCACAGCGCCCAGCCAGAGTAGCTGTTCAGCACCGTGATCACCACCGGCATGTCAGCGCCCCCGATGGCTGCCGTCAGGGTTACACCCTGTCAGGGAACACAAGAGGAACAGGAGGGTGATCAGTTAGTTGACCTATTAAAGATTTGCACAGATGTTCATAATTTTAAAAAAAATAGCAGATCTACAAGCTCGCAGCGCAGCACTCGGTGCCGCGCTGTGAGCTTGTATATCTGCTATTTTTCAATAGTTAAAGTATTAAATAATTCTAGGCCTAAATGCCCTTAAGCCACTTCCCAATGGAGGAACAGTTGTTGACCCATGCAACCAATAAGACCTCAAAGTGTTTAATGTCAAGGACCCCTAGAATTATATGTATTTGACCGCGGACCCCTCCATCTCAAAATAAGTTGTTCCAGGGACCCAGAGAAAGAAAGATTTGAGTTAGAATGTTCGCTTTAAAAATACATACCGTATACTCAAAGATTTGCACAAATTTCCAAGATTTTTCAAAAATAGCAGATCTTCAAGATCGCAGTGCGCCACTCTGTGCCGCACTGAGAGATTGTATATCTGCTATTTTTCAATTGTTAAAGCATAAAATAATGGTTAAAGTGGTTAAAATCTAAAGCAGCCCCGGAGAAGACGCATTCCCGGCCTTAAGTTAAGACCCGAGGTCCAATCCTACAAAAAGTCTTCTGAAAAATCACACCTACAGTAGTGTGAAATGAGCCGTGCCATTTATGACGGCATGTCCTTAAGGCATTAACAGATGGGATGCTCAGGTTTATAACATTTCTAGCTGTTGCTGCTGCCGCCGTTCACTCACGCTTTATTTTGAAGAGCCTCGGAAGCTTTGTGCGTGTGCACGTGGGTGTCCGCTGACGATTGAGGAAGAAAATCCATTTGTTTACAAACGCTCGCGAAACTAAAATCCAAACCGCGGCCGACCATCGCGGTAAAGTGTCGCCGTGAAAACAATCAGATCTCTGCTTCCCTGGCGTTCTTTTCACCTCATTCATAGATAAAGCCCTTTTTATGTAGTAGAATGGAAATTAATGCAACCAGCTCGTGCCATTTTCTCTCTCTCTCTCTCTTTGAGCTACGGGGTGAAGTATGGACTAGGGTCATTCAGAGGGCAGGCAGCTGCACGTACAGTTAACCCTTCGTTGTCTCGTTCAGGAACGAGACAACTCCTTTTGGCAGGGTGACCCCTAGTGGCCTTAACTCGTTACTGAACGAGTTTGGCACCCAAGTTGTTAAGGACATGTGTTCAATACAGTATGCTGGAAAATGTTAAGATGTTCCAATGCTGATATTGGTCCACTGGATTACCCATCTTTAAGATCCTGGCACATAACACCACAGCTCCAGGGAAACCCCGCCCACAGAAGCTTTTGATTGGCTGAAACGGAGCTAGGGAGCGTGCGGAGGTGCCGGGTGGTCCGACCACCAGTAAAACTATGCCTAAACCTAACTCTAACCCTAACCTTAACCTCAGTAAAACTATGCCTTAACCTAACCCTAACCTCAGTCAAACTATGCCTAAACCTAACCCTATCTGCCGACGCTGGTGAAACAAAACAAGCGGCTCCGCCTGGAGCTGTGGTGTGATTTCCAATTGCACGGTTCGCAATGTGATTTCCAGGGACTCTGTGGGTTCCTTTATGGGGGTCTAAATTGACCCATACAAGTCTGTAACTCAGAGTTAAGGGGAGACCTTGAAATGTGAAAGTTTGAGAAACACTGTCCTGGCTCAATTCCCCACACACGTCGTGTGTATGTATGCATTACTTGCATTTAAAAACCACACACACACACGTCCGCCCCCTGCTGACCTCCTGAACGCATGCCCCTCGTCTTGTGTGCCATATCGGATGAACGCGTATTAGCCGGTGTTTAAGCATCGTTAGACCTCAAATTGTGGATGGACGGATGGTGCTAGCCTATAGCGTACCCACTGATTAGGCCTCAGTTGACTAGAACACCGTGAAGAAAAGCAGAGGATCGGTGTCATGAGCTCATGGCACTGTTACAGTACACATACTCAACCACCCACACACATACACACACACAAAGGGAGTAAGGCTAAGCAGAGCCAGATACTTCCCATTAAGTCATGATACACTTGATCAAACAAACCAAGAAGGACGAGGCTTGAAGAATATCAGGTCTCGCATTAAAATACACCATGGCGACCATCGGCCGACAACAGCAGGGGTCACAGCAGCGAGGCTCTGCAGTTTTACCTTAAAAATCTTTTTTTTTCTCCATCCTATAATTCTCAGATAGAGCACTGTGCTGATGGGTCAACTCGTTGCACAATAACAACCTTATAGTACTGTATATACCAGGTGGTATATATTTCAATGACCGTAGAAATTGGAGTTTTATGTCTTTGTATGTCTCAATTTACTTTTAGTCGTGTGAATGTGGGAGCCGTCCCATAACTTCCGCAAACCCGGCGACTCCCGTGCAATTAGCCGCTGGATCGTGCCACAACGCCTCGCATCTGTGCTTGTAGATCAGCTATGTTCACTATCTTAAATCATTTTTAAAATGATAAATACAAAACAAATGGTTTTGGACGATTAACTATGTCTGCTTCTGAAACAGCTTTGACTTCCATGTTGAGTTACACTTCACTCAAGTCAGACCCCTTTCTCCTTCCCAATGTTGCCTTTTTGAAAAAGTTAGAATTACGTGGCTTTACTTAAGTTTGCAACTATAAAGGATATTATACATGTATTTACGCCTAATTTATGCTCTGTTGTACAACAGCATCACAGACCTTGCTAAGCTCACAACTTGTCGCGGATGCGGCGCGTTGTGGGCTTGAGCAAACCAGGCTTTAGATGCTAGTGCACTGTTGCATCCTGTTCCTGCGGGCTGACACACACAGGCACGTGCACACATTGACATCAAAGGGGGCTTGAGCCCCTGCCCTTTTATCTGTCTGTAAGAAGTGCCCTCTCCAGACCATGGATGCAGTTTTTACTACGGTGAAAGAAATGCAAATGCCCTCTTTGCAAATGCCCTCTTTCCATAAGCTCACAGTGAGCTTGGAGGTTGGCTATTTTCGATATTTTCGCCAAAAGGCCCTTTTACAAATGTCAGCCCCTGCCTTTCTAATATTCTCTGCACGTCCCTGGACACACACACACCACGTGGACACACATACTCGCAAGCGTGGGTTGCTGTGCCGTACTTCTAAGACTGGTCAGCTATCGAAAACATTCATCTAAACTAAATAACAAATAACCTGAACTAAAATGAAAATGTAATAAAATACCCATGTAATGTCCCTGCATGTGCATGTGAGAGGGTCGTTTTGAAAAGGGGATAAGTGGAACCACACAGTCTGTAACACCAAGCAGCCCAGTCATATTTCACCCTCTATCTTCCCCATCTCCTCCTCACTCTAACCCTTCACTCCCCCTCGTCCCTTTCTCTTTTGTTAACATTTGTTTGTAGGGTAAGCAGTATGTGTCTCCACTTGTGTTTTCCATTGAGAGTAAGACTTGGGAATTGGCAAACCGCCTGTGAAACCAATCGATTTTAATACGATTTTAACAGTGCACGCACGCACGCACACGCACGCGCACGAACACACACACTTACTTACTGTATATACACTGGTGGTGTTGACGAAAAACAAAATGCCTTTAGATAGTAGCGTTTCCTAAATGCAGACAAATATATGTATTTATATTATGGGGCTTTTAAGCCGTGACATCATTTTGTAGTCAGACCTCCAAGCAGATTTATTGTCAATATCTGTCCCTCACTATTTCAACAGATCCGAGACAAAAATAAAGACTAAAGTATACTTCTACCACTTTCCTTTCAACAACAAAGAGAAGAAAAATGAGTAAATAGTAAAAATAGTAAAACGATTCGCTTTTTTGGGGGGGCAAAAGTTCTCCTCTGCCTACAAAATGATGTCAGACTTAACAGCCCCATATGTATTTATTTATTGTGCACTGTTGTGTACTGCAAAGATATGCAAATAAGATGTAAAACGCATCTAAAGAACGACGCACTCATGCTGTGAAAAAGAACACTTATTAATGTTTCTTCGTTTTACGTCCATAGGATCTGTTGCACAATTGCCATTCATGAAATACTACTCAACACACGTACCAGCTATTAAAATGGACCATTTGCGGGTGTGACTATTCCATTCCAATTGGCCGCCTTCGAGACATATGATCGAGACACTATCATATAGGCCAGTGGTCCTCAACCTTTTCTGGCCGTGACCCCCAAAATAATCATATTTTATCTGGGGACCACCCACCCTGACGAGCACTAAGAGATGAGACATCACATTTTGTATAACACGGTTCTTTTGCGAGGCGTTGTGAGCAAGTAGATCGGCTATTTTCACAATTTCTGCCTCTAATATTTGACAATTTGGCCCATGTTTAATTTGTCATTTTAGATGTATTAAAAAATCCTTCAATTGTCACTTTAGAAATGTGCAGATACCCTCTATACACTTAAACTTTATGTTGGTTTGTATACTGCTGAGTGAGCAAACAACGTTGCACATTAAGGTAATCATCTGGGGACCCCCCAGAATAATTTGGGGACCCCCCTGGGGGTCCCGACCCACAGGTTGAGAACCACTGATTATAGGCTGCATAATAGGATGGACTTCTATGAGCTAAAATGGGGTCACTATCACCTTGTCTTTGTTTTTGTCTTTTATTTCCATTGTGTCTGTTGTTGTATGTGTAAAAAAGTGAAAACTAATAAAATACTAATCATAAAAAAAAGAGAGAAATGGACCATTTGCTGCACAACATTACGTTCCAAACGGTTAGTCTGCCCTTTATCCCAAAGATCCAGACCATTTCTAGGACCATCTGGACAACGGTATGAAAAACACCCCTAAAAAAGGTTCAGCTCAAGCCAGGTGTCACAGAGCAGGTGTGCCAACTGCAGGGACGTGCAGAGAATGTTAGAGAGGCAGGGGCTGACATTTAAAAAAAGGCTTTTTGGTCAGAGCTTGGAGGTTGGCTATTTTCAGTGCTTGATACCACATTGAACAAAGCATAATCAAGTCAATACTGGAGATGTGGCGCACGGCATGGATTTCTACACAGAGAGGGCAATTCTTTCAACATAAGATGCTGCATTCAAGTTCAGGAGAGTTTAGACAAGGCAATTCTCTTGAATGCTGCCTTCAGGTATGGCATGGAAGGAGGGCATTTTCATTTCTTTCACCATAGTAAAAACTGCATTCATGGTCTGGAGAGGGCACTTTTTTACTGACGGATAAAAGGGCAGGGGCTCAAGCCTCCTTTGATGTCAATGTGTGCACGTTCCTGTCCTACTGTATGTACACACTACAGAGAGTATTAACCGGACAGTTTCATTGTAGATTGGCTATTTATTTTTGCAGAATGTTCCCCTCCAGAATAGGGATGCTACAGTTCAACTTCTCTGCACTTTTACCCGTTCTAACCGAGTTCAGCAACAATAGTGTTATACCTTATGCCTTTCAGCACATATAAAAGTTACATTGCTGGGCGTCTTCAAGCCAATGCAAACTTCAGTCTGCGCCAATGCAGTGAAGGGGAGGAAGAAGGGAAAAAAAGGCCTGAATTAATTCTTTGTAATGATTTCTATTTCCGTACTTCCCAGAAGCACTTTGTGTTGAATTGGTGCTAACAATAAGACTGTTGAACTCTTAACCAGGACCTCAACTGTCCAGCTATTCTAAAAACACATGCATGCGTGCACTGTACTTTTGATCACTCACTCACAGACAAAACGCTCCCTGCAAGACAATATGAACATTTCATGTCACGATTATTGTGACCAAAATAATAGCGATTTACGATATTATCGCGATAATCAAAATATCCCCAACATCCATTATTCTGGGGCAGAACGTTTGCCAAAAATAGCAGATCTTCAAGCTCACAACGCGTCGCAGTAGATCGTCTATTTTTGGCAAAGAGATTTGGTAGAGACTAGAGAGTGAAAGAAAAGACTGTATCAAGTACGTTATTTACAGGTCCGTTTGACCAAATATAGAGGGTTTAAGAGGTACCACATATAAAAGGTGAATTGATCCCAGTGCAGTATGGAGGATAATTTCACGATAAATTTAATCCCTGCGATATGATTATTGTGTTTTTTTTATCACGATAAACGATAAAAGCCATTTAGTTCCATCCCTAACCCTCACCCCTTGTGCACTTGAACCACGCACACAGACACAGAAACAGACACACACACACACACACGCAGCATACCATGACAGCGGAGAGGGCAGAGACTGATCCGAGACAAGTCATGCCCATGGTGTAACTGGGATCCAACATGTATGGAATAATGCCTCCAACACTGGCTGCCATCAGGCCAGCGTTCAGAGCGTGACGTCCAGGCAGCATCAGGGGAGCGCTGTTCAGCATGCCTGCAGAGACAAACGGCCAGGGAGAGGAGAGGGCCAAGACAGAGGAGGATAAGACAAATGATGAGGATGTACTGTACAATAGCAACAACAAAAAAAAGGCAGACACTGAATCTTAACCCATTTCGTGCCAGCTATTTATGAATGAATCCTATAACTTCTGCCAGTGTTTACTTTCATTGTTTTTAGCGTGTTTTCCAACGGCGATCACGCTCGTGCACGTGGGTGCGTATGCTCACTGCTCCTCCGTGGATCACACTGAGGCTGTCCTCTGTCTAACCGACTCAAAAACATTTCCCACCCTGTTGTTGTAGCGCCGCCCAGGCACCACTACACAGTGTGTGGATGGGAGCACGTGGCGATGTGGAGAGCCAGAACCAGAGGAAAGCTAGTTTTTTCTGCAGAAGAAGAATTGTACAGGATGGAGGAGTCTGTTTTGTTTACGGATTATTTCTGTATGCACTCGTCTCATACCAACCGAGGATCACCCCGACTGTACATAGAGGCGATATCAATCAGATTAAGAGATCTGTCTTTTAAGAGATCTCCGTCTTTTGGCACAAAGGTGCCTACTTTTGAAAGAACCGAGATCTCCTTCTATGGCACGAAAACCCAGTGTAAAGCCTATAATGTTTGGACACTAGCACACATTTCTGATTTGTCCCCCCCCCCCCCCCCCCCCACAGAAGACCCACACACAAGTCTTTGCGACTTGTGTGCACAAAGACATGTTCCACAGGCACTCACCTTGCAGTTTGCCATACGCCACCAAGGAGCCACTGAACGTCACCCCGCCGATGAAAGTGCCAAAGTAAGCGATGATCTTGGTCAGGTTAGCAGCAGGGTCCGTGGCGAAGTGGGGGAACTCGATCATGTACTCCGCCACACAGGTCAGCACGGCAGCCAGTCCAACCAAGCTGTGGAAGGCAGCTACCAACTGAGGAAGATCTGTGATCTGGATCTTCTTGGCAATACCCAGGCCTGGAGAGAGAGAGAGTAGGACGGATATAGATTGTTATAAAAATATGCGTATGAGAGAGAGAGAGATAGACATTTTGAATTATCCTCAGCTTCGGAGCGGGTCCAATTTTTTAGACTCATGCCCTCTACCAGGCGCGTGCAAACATAGACATCAAAGGGTGCTTGAGCACCTGCCCTTTTGGCCGTCAGAGAAAAAGTGCCCTTTTACTACGGTGAAGAAAATAAACGCAAAAGCCCCCTCTCCATAATATTATTCAGTGTGTGTGGACGTACTGCAAGGACTGCACGTACTTCCTGTAAGTAGACATAGAAATAAAACTAGTGGTGACTAATCATTACGAGTGTATCTTATTTTGAAATCCGCCGGTTTTAGAGGAAGTCATTATCTATTGTAACCCAGTTTCCATGACGCGTGTTTACAGACCGTATCTCTCCAAGCATGAAGTTGTAATGATGACGAAAACGCTAATCTAACTAAGTAAACAAGAACCCACATGGATTAAACGCAAGATATTTGCCAACACCATGCATCTGTGACTTGAAAACAACGTGTACACTTTGGAAGTACCCTACGTTAAACTTTTGGAATCTCCGACCGCACAATGTGAGTGAGTAGTTCATTGAATCTGTGTCTCCTTTTCATGCTGGCTAGAGTAAGCTAGAGTAACGCTTACTGTTTTATAGGTACACAACGAGATCGGCCATTGCTGGCATCTTTTCTTCATTCTCTTTACTATTTATTTATTGTGTCTTGTCACGAAAACGTGGCTGTGTTGTGACTACTGGATATTAGCCTACGATACAGAATATCTTTTTTGATGCACTAGCAGCGTTGGTCTAAGAACAGTCAGTCTACACTGCAGTCATAGTTCTTCATCTAGGCTTTAAATGCACCAAAAGATTTATATAGCACTGTTGCACATCAGCACTGAAAGGCTTGCTCCCGTGAGTACTAGCCCACAAAAGTTTATGCACCCCTGAGTATTAAAATGCGATATTCCTCTAAATATGACTATTTATGTGCCCAAAAAAAATCGGTGAAAGGTGCCCCTCTCAGACTTGAGCACCTGCCCCTCCAATTCTCTCTGCACTCGCCCGCCCTCTACTGTAGATGTACTCAAATGGCTATATGAAGAAATGTGGTTTGCATTTGTTAACAACTGTTTAGAGAAGCATGATAGAAGCACACAAAGAGGACAAACATCTGACATGTATTTTGGCTCATGTTTTACCAATATAATCTTATTATTTCTTTCTTTCGTTTTGTAACTGTCTACTGTGTGGCTAAATCTCTTATCGACAAGTGACTGCATTAGTAATTGTGTAGTTGGTGTCTTATAAACACATAATGGATTGTAAGTAACACTCATTCATTCATTCATTCATTCATTCACATATATTGTATACATCAGAATCTTAATTAAATATAACACCTGAAGTAATTTCATAAATTTGAAGAATATAAAAAAACACTGGTTGTTATTCCAACTATGCATAACAATAAGCTAAATCTAAATATTGAATATTGCCAGTTTTTCCCCCACTTTTTGTCGGATGGAACCTAGCAGGAGAAAAACGCTTGCGTGCACATTTGTGCACTACAATGACAACCATTCGCTCATGCACACACACAATGTGGTGCTGGGAAACAGGTCTCTCTACGGAACCAGGTGTTGCTGATGGGGGCTATTTGGGGGAATTCCATGTTTGTGAGTGGGCCTCCAATCTGTGTATATTTGTGTTGTCTGTGCGCGAGTGTGAGTGCGTGCGTGCGTGTGTGTGTGTGTGCGTGCGTGCGTGCGTGCGTGCGTGCGTGTGTGCGTGCGTGCGTGTTTGCGTGGGAGTGTGTGAGTGTGTGTGGGGGAGAGTCGCTGGGGGCCTCGCTAGGTTAGCGCATCTGGAAGTGCCCTGTTGGTCTGATTGTAGAGTTTAGTCTGGTTTAAGCTTTGTTACTGGAACAATTAGCATTCAAATTGAAATGAGAGAGAGAACATGACTCAGACATGATGCTGACCATTCCACAGAGCCCCAGCCTCTGCCCAGAGGTTAGTCACCTTGTGTTTGATGTAAACATCACACAATGGCTCTGAACCCAGAACACCTGTGTTGCTCAATAAATATCAGTGGTGGAAAAAGTACTTGCACATTTTACTCAAGTAAAAGTATCAATACCGCAATGTAGAAATACTCGGTTACAAGTAAAAGTCTGGAATTCAAAATGTACTTGAGTAAAAGTATAAAAGTGTTGGCATCCAAATGTACTTAAAATAGACAATCCGATTCAGAACTCCCTATCCACCTGTTTCCGCAAGAATTTACTGTAGTATTATCTGCGGGACACTTCCGCTTAACAGCAGACACACCAGCTCACGTTGCGTCGCAGATGCAACCGTTGTGAGCTTGTAGATCACACTCGGCTGCGGCGCCGGAAACTCCTTCTGCGCAATGCACGATGGGACGTTGGAAAGTTGTGGATAGGAATCGTTAAGGGAACCATTAAGGAATCGGATCGTTAAGAGAGAATCGTTAAGGAACCGAATTCGTTAAAATCTAAAAGGATCCCAACCCTAGTCATGAGATTCAACATGTACCGTAATTGCTGGACTATAAGCCGCACCTGAATATAAGCCGCACCAGCTAAATTTAGAACAAAAAACAAATGTTTACATATATAAGCCGCACCTGACTATAAGCCGCAGGTGTCCTTCCTGCTTCCCGCTAGAGCGCCCCTGGTGGCCGTTAGCTGTATAAATCTATATATAAATCCTTGTTAAAGACCATTGTAAAACTAACTAACTGGCCGTTAGCTGTAAAAATCTTTATATAAGCCGCACCGTTGTATAAGCCGCAGGGTTCAAAACATGGGGAAAAAGCCGCGGCTTATAGTCCGGCAATTACGGGTACATAAAAAACACTCACCAACGGTGCCGCCCACGGCCATGGCAGCACCCATCTGTGCCATGAGCTCAGGACAGGGTTTCAGGGCACCCAGGGTAGCGACGATGCCCCCGGCCACGCCCATCATGCCCAGGGCGTTTCCCAGACGGGCCGTCTTCTGGTTGGACAGGCCTGCCAGGGCTCCCACACAGCACAGGCCTGAGCCCAGGTACATCATCTGAAGACACACAGCAGGAGTTTAGCCCTTTTAGCACCGGGGGAAGCATCATCGTCACTTTAGATTTTAATTACTTTAACCATTATTTAACTGTTTCCCAAACATTGGGTCGTGACCCATTTGTGGGTTGCGGACACATTGTGGGTTGCGGACACATTGTGCGGACACGCGTGTGTGTGTGTGTGTGTGTGTGTGTGTGTGTGTGTGTGTGTGTGTGTGTGTGTGTGTGTGTGTGTGCCAGCCTGCCTGCCAGCCTGGCTGGTGAGTGAACTTTGTTTGATTAGTTTCAACTGCTGCACGGATTGGATATTCGTTAAACCCACCCCCACCCCCCGTGCTCATTGGAGCAGCCATTTTTTGCTTGCTAAATCGTCTATTCATGTACTCAGCTCCTGACCAGAGAAACAGTCCACTCTGAGAGTGGGCGGGGTCTATGGGCTGGAACCAGGCAAGGTCGGTGCCATCAAGGCCCAGCAAAAAAACATTTTTGGTGACTAAATCAACTGCAGATTTTGTCAAAATCCTATAATATTTAGTCGACTAAAACTAAACTACAACTTTTCAGATGACTAAACCGTGACTAACTTGAGATTTCATTCAAAAGACTATGACTAAAACTAAACAACAACAACACTGGTGGTCAGTTGGGCCCCCATTGTAGTCAACCCACTGTCACACCTGTTCAATGTTGTATCCGGCCTGCAGGGCGGCGCCGTAGCCTCCGACGAAGACGCCGGTGGGAAGCAGGTAGAGGTAGTTGTACTCTGGAGGATCAGTGGGCCGTTTGAACATGTCCAACATCTTCTGGGTTACCAGGAAACCACCTGGGTTACGGAGAGAGAAACAACAGAGAGAGAGAAAGAGTTAAAACGTAACATGTTATTAAGACAGATAGATGCAAGGTTCATTATTGTTCTCGTTCTTATAGTTTTTCGTGATAAAAAAACACTCCCAATAATCGTATTGCGGAGATTTAAAATATTAACGTGAAATTGGCCTCCGTCATGCACTGGGATCAATTCACTTTTTATTTGCCGAGCTGCATATCTGGTACCATTTAAACCCTCTATAATTGGTAAAAAACAGACCTGGAAATAACCACAAAAATAATTGCCAATCTACAAGCTCACAACACGTCGAAACGCTTGTAGATCTGCAATTTTTTGGCAAATGTTCCGCCCCTGGATAATGGTATTTTGATCATCGCGCTAATATCATAAATCACAATTTCTTTGGTCACAACGATTGTGACATGAAATGATCATATAGTCCCATGCCTAACTCATACACACGCACGCACACACACACACACACACACACACACACACACACACACACACACACACACACACACACACACACACACACACACACACACACACACACACACACACACACACACACACACAGGTGATCCAGATGATACCTGTCTCTCTCCAGCTGCTGCTGGTCTAAAGTTAGACCCCAGGCCTCCCCCAGTTAAAACACAGCAGTAATAACAGAACAGTCTGACTATTATTACTCCAGCGCGATCTGAGTCAATACATTAAGGATGGAGGAATGCACAGGCTGGAAAAATCTGAACGAGGGCAAAAGCCAGGGACCTTTTATTATCCATTATTTATAAAGCGTTTCTCCGGAGCTATATTTAAAATCATTTTGAAGAACAGACATTCTAAACTATAGTTATCACTGGCAGCCTGGATGCAAAGCCTGCAGCATTTGGTTCTCAATGTGAGGGTCCTGGGGGGAGGGGGGGGGGGGGGGTATTCTTTATTCACAGTTTTTTAAGTGAAGACGGACAGGAAACAGGGATAGAGAGACGGGGAGAGACACGCAGCAAAGATAGTCGGGGGCGGGACTTGAACCCAGATCTGCTTCTGGACAAGGGGGGATGGAAGTAGGGATGGAAATCAGAATCGGCCAATATCAAAAATCGGCCGGTATAATATCAAACCGGCCGCATCGGTGACCAGCAGGTCACTGACATAAATATCGGCTTTAAGCCAGTGAATGATCAGCTGCCATCAATATTATATCCATATCATATTAGACTAGATATTGTCTGTGATTTTGGATATTGTACTATTGTGATTGATTTGGCATTAGTGTTCTTCTAGCTTATTGGTACTCAAATTGAAGTATGTCTTGTAGGCCTACTTGGCCTGGAAGAAAAAGGGGGTATTGGAGCAACCCTATTTTCTAGTTCTTAGCTAAAGAAATCGGTATCGGAAAAATCGGTTTTGGCAGGTCAGACCTTCGTAAAACCGGGGGATCGGTATCGGCCAAGAATTTTGCAATCGGTCCATCTCTACCTGGAAGCAAAATATTTTGAGATGGGGGGAGTGGTGGGGAGGCCGCAGCCAAAAGAATAGCTGCACTACAAGCTCACAACCCATCGCATTGCAAAATAATTGCGAACACATGAATATGTCATAATTGTGACAGGCCTAACTGGCTCTGTACTTGGTCTAAATCTCACTGCTCTTTCTTCCTCTACAAATCCTCTGGTGTCTGCAATTTTGGCTGGGATACCAATTTCATCCAACCAGAAGAGAGAACTCTTCGGGTTATTATTGTGGGCAAAAAAATGCAGGGCAAAGGTTTTACACAGATCAGTGCAGTTATCTGTAAAACCATGAATCAGCTTGTTATAGCGCCTCCATGAGGCTGATTTGAAATTTTTCCAGTGGCATTTCTTCCTCAGCCTAGTGGGAATTTGCGTGCAAAATTTCACAGAAGTGAGTGTTCATAATTTGTAGGAGTACTGTAAAAAAAATATTGTTTTGCGGAAATCAGCCTCCTGGTGGCGCTATAACAGGCTCATGTGGAAACATTGGGGGCAGAGATTCTGCTCTGGTATCCAGGGAGTGTGCAAGCCAACGGTGCCAGAGATTAGCTGTTCACAGACAGAACCACGGACTGACACGCGGGCAGGCGGACAGACAGGGTGCAAAACATAGTCTCTGCCAGGCCTTTCGGCCTGGTGGAGACAAAAATAGCACACAAAATTGGAATTGGAACTCTATAAAACTGAAGCTGATAAATGGGTTCTTTTATAGACTGGAATTGGCAAGCCACCTGAACATGTATTTACTGTTTACTACAGAGCTAGAGAGAAGGGGAGACTCCTGTTACTGAACAAACACTCTATAGCAGTGATTACTATCACAATATAAAGTTTTTAACCGTTTAAAAATAAAACATTTGTTATTAAAAAATACATCACTTACGGCACCTATAACTGCTGGCCTACTGTAACTTTCAATATATTCTTAATTCTACAGCCCACGGTCAAATGAAAGAAAGAAAGAAGATCATATGAAATGTGGAGAGAACAGAGATCCCAGATTCTGAATCAAGGCTGAAAGACTATACACTTCAGACACTGGTTTATTGAAACTGAACTTCGGTGTTATGTTTGTGTCAGCGGCACAGTAAAAGATCGGAGAGGAATGGGATGTAGGTGCTTGTTCGGTGAGGGGTTGGCAGTGTGTGTGTGTGTGTGTGGGGGGGGGGACCTCTTCCCAGACCTCACCGTGGAATGTTCGTTATTCTGTTCCCTTAGGGTTTATGGGTTGTGTGGTAGACCGCTTAGAGATGTGCATGTGGAACCGAGCCACCGAGTGAACATAAAAAAAAATGAAATTAAACAACTGGTGCTTAAAAAGAGAGTAGGTATTCCTATAAACGTTGTGGTGTTTCTGGCACGCTTTTGTCGAGGGGAAAACTCGAGAAAGGCAGATCTGAGGGACTAATAAGTGGTTTTAACAGTTGTTGCCTCGGCGGTGCCACGCGGGCCCGCCGCCATAGGAAACCCGCGGCGGGATTCACAGCCTCGCCGCGACCCTTGACCCTGGTGAGTGTTCTGGGACAAACTCGGAGAACTCTTTGGCGTGGCCTATAAAGTGCACTGACACCTGGGAATGGAGGGGCCTCAAGACGTTTGTACTAAGTGTCTCGAAAAGAAGAATGCAATACGTGTCTCTTTAGACTATACCCAAAGCGTCTGCATCAAAGGTGCTCCTCATTAAGCCTCGATTTATGCCTGCTGTCGTCGCGCACCGGAAACAGCCGATTTCCGCAAGCTCACAAAGCGTCGCAGCCGCGACACGTTGTGAGTAGGGATGGGACGATAAGCGATATTATCGTTTATCGTGATAAAAAACACTCACGATAATCGTATCGTCAAGATTTATTTTAACGTGGTATCGTCCTCCGTCATGTACTGGGATCAATTCACCTTTTTTTTCCCCGTGCTGTATATCCGATACCACTTAAAACCTCCATAATTGGTTAAAGGTACTTATAATATACGTACTAGTCTTTTTTTCACTCTCTATCAAATGTCTTTGCCAAAAAATAGCCGATCTATGTGGCTACGTTGTGAGCTTGTAGATCAGCTATTTCTTTGGCAAAATGTTCCGCCCCAAGATAATGGATTTTGATTATTGCGATAATATCTCAAATCATGATTTCTTTTGTCACAATAATTTTGGCAAATGTTCCCCCCAGGCTAATGGATTTTGATAATCGCGATAATATCGTAAACCGTGATTTCTTTTGTCACAATAATCGTGATATGACATTTTCATATCGTCCCATCCCTAGTTGTGAGCTTGCAGGCGGTAGATTCCTACTGTGAACCGAAAAGCGGTTCACAGCCCTGCCCTGGAGGTGCAGTGTTCCAGGGGACTATTATGAAGTGATGAGTATTATAATGGCTACAGGAACACTTTGTCATTCTAATGAGAATTATTAAGGGTAATAGCGGTGGATGAATGTGTGTGTGTGTGTGTGTGTGTGTGTGTGTGTGTGTGTGTGTGTGTGTGTGTGTGTGTGTGTGTGTGTGTGTGTGTGTGTGTGTGTGTGTGTGCGCGTGCGTGCGTGTGTGTGTGTGTGGTCTAAAGCCAAAGCCACTGACTTTGGTTTCGAGCAGGTGGGTAGGAAAAGGGGGAAAGCTTTGGTTCGAAAGCATGTTATTGTATAATTGATAAAAAACACTTCAATCTTCGGCTACGGTTGAAATGTTATTGGCTGAAAGTTGCTGTAATTGGCCAGGGGCGTGTGTGTGTGTGTGTGTGTGTGTGTGTGTGTGTGTGTGTGTGTGTGTGTGTGTGTGTGTGTGTGTGTGTGTGTCTCACCAGCGATGTTGACGGAGGAGATGAAGGCGGCGAGCACGGCCAGTGTCTGGGCCGTGGTGGTGGGGGTATAGGCTCCTCCCATCAGGGACAGACCACCCACAGCCGTCAGCCCTGAAAGGAACACGTCGTTCATTATCAGCCAATCCCATGCAGCCTCATATATACTGTACACACAATATATCAAAAACAATGGACATATATTTTACGCATACAACATGATATCGTCACTGTCCGGCAGAAACCTTGTATCTCCCAAGTTTCAAATTTCAAAAAATCCTCAAATAAGACCGTTGCACAAAGCTAGTGAAAATAGCAGATCTACAAGCACATGTGTGCTTGTAGATCGTCTATTTTCACTATTTTAAATTGTTTCTTTTTGATGTTTTTACCCTACAAAAACCTCTGACTTCACTGTGATGTCGAGGGAACCACACTAACAGAATCCCTTTTGTGCCCATATATGGAGTTCCCTGATGTCATCTAACAGGACTTCATGTGGGAATGCCCATATATGGAGGCCACATACCACACCAACAGAATCCATATATGGCCAAGACAGATGGCCAAGACAGCCCATATCTGTGTGGTTGGTTCTAAAGACAGGGATCTCCATGTATGGGCATAAAAGGGATTGTATTCATGATGTCAGAGGTCATAGATGTCATAGGACTTTCACATAACGAATAACTGCATGTTTGGGCTCTCACAGCATATCTCCATATACAGTACAAGGATCTCCCTACATGTGTACCAAGGGTCTCCATATATGGGTAACTGGTCCAATATACATCACTGGCCAGATGGCCAAGACATCACCCGAGGTCGCTTCTCGCCCTTAGGACGTCTGAGTGGTAATATTATGGCCGATAAATGTATTCTTTGGACGGTAAAATATAATCCTGCCGGCCAAGGTGGCCAGCCCCAAAATTGTCTAGAGCTAAAATTGTCTGTACCTATATTATTTCTCTACTTCTAATATAAAGTGAGCAACACTTCATTAAACCATGTCACTTAAGAGAAAAATCACCTTCAGATTCATTGACTTTGTCTTTGGCATAGTATTGGCACTCCAACATAAAAGAAAACAGCCTGTAATGACATATTAATGGAAGGCTGATTACACTGACCATTTCAAAAAGCTTAGAGCAGCATTTAACCTTTCACAGATAGAGAATAAATGAATATTCTCTGCAACAGAGAAACAGTCACAGAAGTACCAGGCATGAAAAGACCAGCCAGACGGTATCCGGTCAACTCACTAAATTTCAAAGTCGCCAAATGCGCGGGACAACTCGCAAAAGTCAGGTCGCCAACCAGTCGTGGACATCTCGCACAATTCGCTGGACGAGTCGCCTATGGACTATTATAAACGAAAAAACATCTACTATTTAAAATTGATCTTGGCCTGATTGTTTGATTATAATTGTTTGATTGTTTGAATACAATTGTTTATATCACAGTCCACGGTTTAGGGGAGAGCCATCCACGCTGGTTGGCGACATGACTTTGGAGCATTTGGCGAGGCGTCTTAACCCCTTTGGCGACATGTCCACGCTAGTTGGCGAGGTGTCCTAGAAAATTGATTTGGCGAGTTGGATTTTTAGCGAGCTGTATTCAGCCAGACTCATGCCTTTGCTGTAACGCTGCCAAAATAGCTGATCTACAAGCTCACAACGTGTCACGGAGACACAGCGTGAGCTTGTAGATCTGCTATTTTTGGTGTGCTCCGTCGCCGCACAGCTATATATACATCAGGCATGGCTCCAACCCTGAAAAGGAAACTCTAAATGCCTAATCCTAACCCCAACCTTAATCTTTTCCCAATCGTAAGCCTAAGTAAAAATCCTTTTTAACTATAAAACAATCATTTCTCTTGTGAGGACCAGGAACATTGTCCTCATAATTGCGACCGTCAGGTCGCAGTTAGTATGAAAACGTCCACCTCATGTCCGTGAGCGAGTGAGTCACGCTCGTCATGTCCGCGAGTCACGATGATATACAACATTTGGTTACCTATCAACTTGAGTTCCTCCCTCCCATTCCATCAGCAAGGAATCTTTTTCCTACTGGAGCTGAGCAGAGGCCACACCCAACGCGGAAGTGCTTCTCTCGCCGTTTTAGCCAAGTATATTTATTGACAAAACCATGATGGAGGCGCTCCGTCTCAAGCCACCTGAGGCCCCGCCAAGCAAGCTAAAGCGAGCGAGTCGCCGGGGCGTGCGTTGCGAAGGTCGATTGAGCAGCGCCGTTCGAGTTACGTCCCGATAGTGACAGAATAGTAAATAAGGTTTAGGCAAGAGCGTTTGTCTACTGACCAATCATAGCGCGTCCTTGCACAAGCTCCCCTCCTCTCCTCTCCTCAAATTCTACTTCAATTGTGGTGTCATTTGGCTCTCACACGCACGCACGCACGCACGCACGCACGCACGCACGCACGCACGCACGCACGCACGCACGCACAAGAAGTGGAATGTTCATCCCAGATCTTTGTTATCTCTATGACAAGGCCCACCTACGAGGTCTACAGAAAGATAAGTGGCCATTGGCCAACACTGAATCAGTCCCTCTCAAGTAGATTAAAGCATTTCCATCAGACAGTAGATATAGATTTCAATGGATACAAAGCCAGTGGCTAAAAGGTATTCAAGACAACCCACCTGTGACGATGACTACCAGTTGTAACCCTATGATACTCCCCATAGAAAATAAAACTGTCCCTCAACTCAACCCCCAAATTCCAACGGGATTCCCTAATGTCTGTTCCGCGTGTGTGACCGTGTGCATGCACCTGTGTGTCTTTATGACGCCTGGCACAACAACTATGGAATTCCACTGGCTTCAGTCTTTCCGTGACCGCAGTCGGTCGGTGGCAAAACCAAAAAGGACGTGCCAAGATATGCAGGGCAAATGACCTGGGCACGGAGGCGAGGTGGAAGAACAGAGATGTCCCGTAAACAGAGCGCAGAACCCCTCAAATTAATCTTTAACCGGTTTTAATATTAAATGCCTGCCGCTGCCCAGTCTCTTTAATGTCCTGTTGTACTTTCTGTTGATGTCTTACTTTTTGAACGTTTTCTTTCCACTCTGCAAACGGGAATTCTCCCAGACTTGAACCTAATAAAACATCCTATAATAATGCCTTTGTTAAGTGCCCTCGTCAACTTCAATGAATCTGAGGACTTGACAACGGCGTGCGGACAATGACTGGCGAGAAGACGAGAAGTGGTAATGAAGTGAACGGAGTGGCGACGGAGCCAGAAAGAAGAGGGTGAAGAGAAAAGGAGAAAACACAGCGGTGTAAAAAAAGCTGACTGTGATAGTTAGTCGTCACAATTCCAACTTTATATCTCAGAATAATATGGGTTCTTTCTGACAATCTTGAGTTATACCACTTTGTCTCTCCAGTGGTTAAGTCGGTAAGCCAGCTCTGTGGATACAAAAGGTCCCTGGTTCCAGTCCCAGGGTGTCCAGATCAGATTTGCCAAGTACATGGCATGTTTTTGGTGGCTAGGGCTCACTAGAGAGGCCGTCTGGTGATCAGAAAGCCAACGGTTCGCCTCCAGTCCGGGCCCACCCATGTGGACGTGTCAAAGAATCCCTGAGCAAGAAGACACTTAACCCATTTAAGCCCGAGGCCCATTCTACAAATGTCCTTCTAAGGTTTTTGGGGAAAAGCGTACAGTATGTTTCTATGATCAGTGGTGCTCAAACTTTTTTCCTAATGTCACGGACGCCCAAAATGATATGATTTTGGCCGCCAACCCCAATCTCAAAATATTCTGTTCCAGGGACCCCCCCCAGAAGCAAATATTTGAGTTGAAAGATTTCACTTTAACACTTTCCAAGCCACGGGGAGCCCCTTAATATTAAAACCGTACTATATCGGACTTCCTAGGGGGAAGTCCGATATAGCCGCTCGTCTTTTCCCGTACTTTCCCGTATTTACCGAAATAAATGATTTTCATCCGAAAATCGGCGATCGTCTAACCTTCCCTAGTCACCACTCGTGTGACTCGATAGCTCATGGCTGGTCTGACATGAAGCAGAAGTGATGTCATGGCCCTTTCCTTCTCCAAGGCACCTTCCCCCATTCGGTTACTGTCTGTACACGAGTGCTTCTACTGCAGCCGTGCTGGGGGCTATGCTAGCGAAACTTTTCAGTTCTACTCTTGAGTCACACGTGGATTATTTGAGGGGACATTTACGTGAACGGATCGCGCACGCGAAACGCACAGGGACATGATACGTCAGCCGAATCTCCCACTCTAAGCCAATGCAGATTGAGTTTTTCACTGGGAACTGGGGTGAGTATACAACGGGGGATCGCGGTATGGTAATGGGGGATGAAGACCACGTGATATAGCGCTGGATGTCTGGTAAAATGAATGCGGTTCAGATCATAATATAATAATAGAAATTTCACGGCTAATCTACCAACAACCATTCTATTTCGGACGGCAAAGAGTTAAAGATTTCACTCTGTGCCATCTGAGCAGCCATCAGCTCGGTGAGGCTAAATAAAACCTCACATTTCAGACAGAGAGGGGAAACAGAAGGGCATGCAACACACAGGTGGACTCAAAGTGGGGATGTCACCATTATAAAGTCCACACGCTAGCCTTATAAACCACATTAACCCGGGTGTCGCTATGTTCGTACATTTTCTAAATGTTTCAAACATTTTCAAATTCTTCTTCTATGTTCTTTAGTTAACAAAAATATGCGAGCTTGTAAATTGCCTATTTCCGCTATCCATCATAGAAAGAAGTATAAAGAGCCTAAGTGGTTCAGGGGAAGTGAGAACTCCATGGGACTGTTCTACTACTGGGCAGCGGGCACCACAACACATTGTTCTGATGTCTAGCTGTGTGCATGTGCACGTGTGTGTGAGTGTGTGCGTGCGTGTGTGTAAGTGTGAGCGTGTGTGTGTGCTTTAGTTAACTAGGCAGAGCGCTACCCCTAAGTGCCAAAGATCACAGACTGCATGTTACTTCCGACTCCTATGTGCTTTTAAGGGTGATCAAAGCCCTGGGAACACACACATCCATGCCACACACGCACTTAGGTCTGTAACCCCTTAACCCCTAGGTGTTAATAAGGAGGTAAGGAAGAGGACACGGCCCTCTGCGCGTTACAATGACTGACATGTCCAAATACCGCCTGCACGCACAGTCACGTCCTCGCGGAAACTCCAAAGAGAGCAAAACGGAACCAAATGGTCACACGAGGAGTTCACAGTTTGACCACATTAACCCTGGTGTCAGCAACTTTTCAAAGATGTTAATCTTCTTTAAAATAGCAAAAGAATTACGTAGATCAGCACAAAAATCAGCTATTTTCTCCATTTGTTTACTGTGTATGGAAATAGAGCTATAGACATGCTGTACTGACACCACGTTTGGTTATTTGAACATCGATTTTGATAACAGATCTAATGTGAATCATGTTGTCAGAGGTGAAATGTATGTATATAATGTGTAGTGTAATTATCAGGGTATCCTCATTTTGGTATCGGTAACAGGCGTCATCAATTAGTTCCGTACACGGACAGAATGGAATCATTTGGTTCCATTTGTACTGTACACTCTCAGAGTTATATACCTGTTATGGTAATTCAGGGCTAGCTCTTTTAGTGTTTCTGGTAATATTATTGTCCGCTCAATTGCACGTCCATGGCAAACAATATTGTTTTACAAAAAAGTCCACCAAAAGATGACCTCTGATCGGCAATATTGGCAACAAAAAAAAAAAAAAAAAGCAATATCAGTGTTGAACCAATTTTTTTTTTCTTTTGGGATAATAGACACTGCAGATTCAATCGATGATTTCTTGGGGAGCTTTCAAAAGGGTCAACAAAATGTTGAGTAAAGTAAATAAATCAGGTAATAAGACTTTTTAGAAGTCCACATCCAGAATCACTGTTACTATATAACAGGGTGTAAGGTAGACCCTACTGTAATGGGCGCTTTGACCATACAATTAATCGTTAATTGCATATCGGCCAAAATGTCGATGTCGTGCATCCGTAATCATTATTATCTTGCAAAAAAATAAATAAATATGGTAGTAGGCCTGTCACAATTATTACATAATCATAATTACTTTGTCATAATCGTTTCTATGTTGAAAAATGTTTATATATTTTCAAACATTTTCAAAAATAGTGATTATTTCCACTATAAATGTTCTTTTTTAAAGTATAAAGTTGTCAAATATGTCAGTACAGGTAATTTCTTTGTATATTTAGGTTATGTGTCATATCTGCCATGTGCAACTTCAAAGCCTACAAGAAGCCAAACAGAAATGTAATTGTCAACGACAAAAACACAAGTCGTTAACTCATTGCATGCCAGGCCCGATAGTCCCGAGATTATTTCAATGTCTTTCCCCGCCAGGCCCGATAATCCCGAGAAGAAAAAAAAAAAAAAAAAAATTCAAAACTTTTTTTTTCAATAAAATGTTGGACCCCAAAAACTTTAGTAGGCATGATAGCAATCGCGAAATTGCATGTTTAACCCCCATAGCAACCCCATCTTTCAAACATGGCAGCCATCTTTGTTTACCTTTTAGGAAAACATAATGGCTGCTATCTCATGAATGCCTGAACGGATTTCCATTCAGATTTTTTTGTTTGAAAGCTGTGAGCAATGTGCAGACACGTGGTGCATTATCTAGGCATGGGTGTGCATGATCCGTGCACTATGAATTACATGGAAGTCTATGGAGACAGAGGCAGGGGAGAGTACGAAGGTATTGTTAAATGGCGGGGAATGTGTTAATTGCAATTATTTGAGTGACAATTAATCGTCATGTCAAATGTCATAATCGTGACAGACAGCCCTACTTGCAGGGGCGTCAATTGGGTATGGCAGGGGTATGCAGCTGCCATACCCTGGGTCCAAGGGGGAAAATAAAAGTTACTTTTAAATATAAATCCATGAATGTCTCTTTGTCTATCTGTGCTGTTGTTAAATTACAGTAAAATTTAACTACAAATGCAAAATGTAACAAAATGATCACTTTAACAAGGCATTATAATTATATTCTCCACACTTGTATTCTCCCCATCTTGACAAAATGTTATATTCCCAGGTTCCGCAGGTCAGCTGCAATTCATTATTGTTAATTGTGGCACGTTTTATTTACTAACATGCCAAGTTTAGCTGCACTTGAACAACCGTTCCAGGCTGCCATATCCAGCCCAAGAAACCGTAGAAATGGGGTAAAATATAAAATATCATGCCTATAAATGTATCATGCCTGTTGCGTGCAAGACACCAGACATGTTGCCATACCTTAGCTTTTTCTGAACTGACGCCACTGCCTACTTGGCAGTGTCATCAACAACAACTTGGCAGTGTAGTCGACAGAAAAACACCAGGGCTCACCTGAGATGGCGTTGGTGACGGACATGAGGGGCGAGTGCAGGGCGGGGGTCACCCCCCACACGGTGTGGTAGCCCACGATGGTCGCCAGGCCAAAGGTGGTGACCATCTGGGTGAAGGCGGCGTTGGGTGCCGCGATGCCCAGGCCCAGCAGAGTGGTAAGACCTGTGGTAACACAGCAACTAGATTACCACCACACTCACACACAGGGTTATATTAGGCATGAAACAGTAAAAGCAGGGGTCTTCAACGTTTTCAGGCCAAGGACCCCTTAGTCGAGAGAGAGATGAAGCAGGGACCCCCACAACCCATAGATTCCATATAGTTTCATTGTTTGACGGCACAATCATCAGTGTATTTTGGATTCATGTCAATTTGTGTTTTCAGATATGTAACCACTTGAACCATCAATACTTAAAAAACTTGAACTTTCACTCTGTACTTAGTCTGCTCTTTTTACCCTCTACACCAAAGCTCTTTGTCGAAAATAGCCGATCTACAAGCTCACAACGCCTCGCAGCGCGAGGCGTTGTGAGCTTGTAGATCTGCTATTTTTGGCTAAAGTTCTCAGAATAAGGACGCTAGGGTTCAAGTTGTTAATATAAAAAAGGGAAAAAAAAGTTTCTATCACACAAAGATTTGGAGGACCCCCTGTAGTAACTCTGAGGACCCCCTAGGGGTCCCGGACCCCCTGTTGAAGACCCCTGAGTTAAAGGATATTTCTCTTTCAAAATAAATAAACGTTAAAAATATATATTTTTTAAAAAAAAGGAAAAATCACAGCCCGCTCACGCATTGGAAGGACATTCTAATGCGTGAGTAGGCCGTGATTTTTCCATAACCTTTTAATCTATTTTGTATATATTTTAATAAAATAAAATAAAATAAGTAAAAAAGTTTAAACAAAAAAACTTTTCATCAATTCAAAACAATTCCAACATTTTATTTGATAAAGAAAAAAGAAAAAAAGAAAATCCAATAATTTCCATTAATACATTTTATAAAAGTTTAACAAGTAGTGAAAATAGCCGAACTACTGTACAACCTCACAACGCGGCACAAAGCATCACGTTGTGAGCTTGTCGATCCACTATTTTCACTAGTTTGGGCAAACATCTAATATCACTTTTGGGTCTTGAACTAAAACCTTTGGGAGCCACTGGTTCTATACTGCACTGTACATATTTACGTACACATACTGTGTACATACTGTACACTAGTACTGTGTAATCTAACATGGTGATGGATAGTATGGTGTGGTTGCTTACTGGATAAAATAAATGTTTAGTGTAAAAAGCAGCTGGCTGGCAGTAAATACGTGGTGGGTCTGGGTAGGAAACCAGCATCACACCTAAACAATGTGTCCACCACATTAACCACCACACTGTGCCTGTACATTGAGGCGGGGGGCGTGGCATGCTTTGGAACCCACCCACTACAGCGCCACTTCAGACACACACGCAGCATGAGACCGTTTACAATGCACACTTCCTGACACTAACAGGGTGTCTGCGTGTGTGTGTGCGTGTGTGCGTGCGTGCGTGTGTGCATGTGTGCGTGCGTGCGTGTGCCTATAATCTACCTGTCTCGCTACTTGCCTCCGGTCTACATGCCAGCAGTGGTGAGAGAGAGAGAGAGACTTTGACTGGAATAGTCGTCTCTGCCCAACCAACAGGGAGGGCTGAGCTGAAACCTTGTTTAGTGACCTGACCTGACCTCAAACCCGTCGGTTTGATCTAGGTTTTATCCTTTATGTTTTATTGTTTTATCATATGAGACATCATTTATAACCTAAAGAAACTAGGTGAAGGTGTTTTCTGTGTATTTCTCCGTGCAATGTTGATTCCCGAAAAAGGTTGGGAAACAATGACGGTCATCCCCTAGGGGTCCAAGTCGTGGAGTTAGGGGTCTGTAAAAAAATAATGCTAATGATGGTTGATTGGGGTCCGAGAATGAATATCAGACTGGGGGATCTTTAAAGTAACAACGGCTGTGAATCCGCACTACCGCAGTGGGTAGCGCTGTCGCCTTTCAGCTATAATTTCCCGGGTTCGATTCCCATCGGGGACGCTGTGGGCGCTGGGGCCGTGTTCTCTCCTCCGCATCATCAGTGCCCACACACTGGGTGGGGTTGGCGAAAGGGCCTTTCTGTGCGGAGTTTGCATGTTCTCCCCGTGTCCCCTAGGGTAGGTACTATCACAAAAAAACATGCAGTAATCCTGGTCTCTATACTGCCTCCTGATGGCTCCTGATGGAGGGGAAAGGACCTTGTTGGAATAACGTGTTCCTTCCACGCGTTACGTCCTACGAGGGAAACTCCTCCCTGTCAGGTGATAAGCAGCCTGCTCACTCCTCATACATTGAAGGAAGCATGAGCTCAGTTCGGGGCTCTCCCCAGGTTGGCAGAGTGAGAGCATAGTGCCCAGGATTACAGCTTAGGCACCGGGTGAAAAATGGGTTACAAAATCATGGGATAAAAACTTTTAAAGAAAAGGGAATCAGCGTAATAACCGACCTCCAGTGTACATGCCAGCCTGGGTGAGTGTAGCGTTGAACGGAGAGATCTGAGCTGCCTTCTCCTTCGCTAGCTCCTGGACAGACTTGGGTTTAGCAGGGGCTGCGGTGGGGAGGTTATTGGGCTGGGGAGCAGGAAACAGATTCTTCCCATCCTGGAAGGCAGGGAGTACGGAGGGGGAAACAGAGGAGTAAATAATAAGTCATGAGAACAATAATTAGCATAAAAGAATTGCAATCGCTGACGCTGTCATAGGTCTGTCACAGGTATGCATACCACTGTGATTAGAAACGTACTGTATATCTACATGAAAAAATACAGGTAGGGCATTTGATTTAATAAATAGGCGATATTGTACATGTTCTGGACTAAATTAACATTTTGTATTAAAGAAAGAAAATAATCAATGTGGTTCTTGCATGGCTGTTGTGAAAGCCATGCAAATGTTGAATCCTAGCATCCCTATTTTGGGGGGAATAATCACCAAAAATAGCAGACCTACAAGCTCAGAACTCAGTGTCAAGTCCGGCGTGTTATATGAGCTTGTTATGAGCTTTTTGTTAGCTTTGGAGAAGAGATTTAGTGTAGAGGGATTAAAGAGCACACCAAGAACAGAAGCAAACTCATGTCCGGTCAACTAAGCATAGAGGATTCGAGTGGTTATTAAGCATGTGTCTATACCGGTAAAGAGAAGCCTCGTACCTGCATTACGATAGATCCCCTGATGACATGGTCCATGGTTCCGTAGTCGAACTCCTCCTTGACGTTGAAGTGAAAGTTCTCTGTGTCGGGGCTGATGGCCCTGATCAACTTGGTGATGTTGTTGGAGTACAGAGTACTGGACTGCGTGGGCAAACGGCTGGGCAGGTCCGTAAAACCAATATGGGTTACTCCCTACAGCAAATCGGAAAGAAAACTTACTTCATAAAAATGCATTATAGATAATGGTTTGACGTTAACTGTACTGTACCGTCATTTGACTACAAAAACTAAAAAGGACAAACATTAAACAATCCTAGGGATCTGTTGGACTACTACTACTGTACTATAGAATGCAATCTCAGTTTGATTCTACCAGGATTGGAGGAGGAGGCTAATTACACTCTTCTGCTCCACCAGCAGAACTCACCCTAATGAGAGAGCTATAGGTCATCATAGCCCATAAGTTGTTTGAAGCTGCACACAGATGGAAATATATGAACAGTTGAGATTAATCTATCTATTAATGTACAGTGTTTTAGCAGGGATACAAGAAAACCCCATACAAACATTTTGGCTAAAGACCCTCCTCCGTGTATTCTGTGTACACGTCAAAACAAAAAATATCTGGGCGTCCGGTGGTCAAAGCGTATACCACATAGGCACCGCCACATAGGCATGGTTGCCGCGGCGTCGCCGGTTCGATTCCCGATCCGGACGACGTTTACCGCATGTCACTCCCCATCTCTCTCCCCATTTCCTGTCAGTCTACTGGACCTCCCTTGGTCAATAAAAGCTAAAAAAATATATATATATATATATATATATATATATATATATATATATAAACATAACCTCACGTCAGGTTTTGCACACAATATTGAAAAGAGACGAGTACACACAAGGCAGCAATCACTGCCTTTATGCTTTAGCTATCAAAAAATATAAGATATACTAGCTCACAGCGTGGCACCGAGTGCTGCGCTGCAAGCTTGTAGATCTTCTAATTTGTTTAAACTAGCCCTTACCCGTTCAAAGATATGAGCTCCGAAATGATGTGCAGTGTGTGGGTTATGGGATGTGCACTGTGCACACAGTATATGAGGGATGGAAAGTAACTTTAACTGGTGCTTGCATGCTAATATGTAGGAGCATCAATGTAAGAAAAACCTGTTCCATTTAACAGCTACAGAGATACTGTGTACCGATCTGCATGATTTTTGGACAACATCTGTAACAGGGCCAGAACCCCCCCCCCCCCCCCCGCCCGCCCGCCCACCCGCCCACACACTCCCCCCCCCCCCGTGTGTGTGTGTGTGTGTGTGTGTGGGTTTGTGTGTGATTGTGCATGGCCTGAACAACAGCGCCCCTCCCTTAACATGTGTGGTCACAAAAGGTACTGTAGGCTAATATAGATACACCCTAAAAATGCGAATATACAGTATATGATTTGTGAAAGTGACAAACGGGCTTCACAGTTATGTCAGGTGTGTTCATATGCTGATGGTGATGCGATTTCAGATCAATTGCTCCAGCCACTGAGGAGAAACGCTGTTTCAGACAGACAGACAGACACTCACTCAGACAGACAGACAGACACTCACTCAGACATTCGCAAAATTATAGTATAGATGTGAAAATGTGTACAAGTGTTTGAATATATTGACCCGATTCCACAAATGTCTTCTAAATCAGTGGTTTTATGTCAAGGACCCACAACATCACATATATTTGGCCGCAGATCCCCATCTCAAAAATCAAAATATCTTGTTTCAGGGACCCCCAGAAGCAGAGATTTGAGTTACAAAGGATTGCTTTGAAAAATATATATTCAAAACAACTTGCAAAGTTTTCACGAGTTTTCAAAAATAGCAGATTTACAAGTATCTATATCTGCTATTTTTCAATAGCCAAAGTATAAAATAATGGGTTGAAGTGGGTTAAACAGCCACAATGCGTGTGTAGCTTGTGTATGCACTGTATGGGGGTGCGTTTGTACCTTGTGCACCGTCAACTCCCCGGGGGTGGTGGTCTCGATGTTCCCCCCGGCCTCGGCAGCCAGGTCCACCACCACCGAGCCGTCCTTCATGCTCTCGACCATGGGCGTGGTGATCAGGATGGGGGCCTTCACACCTGCATGGGTAACCAAGGAACAAACCCCAGGGTACTTATAGGTAGGCTGATGTTAAACCATAGCTCACGCAGTCCAATGCGTTGTGAGCTTGTAGATCAACTATTTTAGCAAAAGTTTGACAGATAAGAAAATTTAAGTACATTTACTTTGGTACTTTAAGTCAGTGGTTCTCAATCTGTGGGTCAGGACCCCCAGGGGAGTCCCCAAATGATTTTGAGGGGTCCTAAATTGATGAGCTTAATATGCAACACTGTTTTCTCTCTCAACAGTAAACAAACCAACATAAAGTTTTGTGTATAGGCTATATGCACATTTCTAAAGTGACAATTTAAGGACTTTGTAATACCTCTAAAATGACAAATTACGCATTGGCCAAATTGTCAAATAGTAGTCAGAAAGTGTTAGTAGTCAGAACCGTGTTGTACAAAATATAATGCCTTAACTCTTAGTGCTCGCCAGGGTGAGGTGGGGGGGGGGGGTCCCCAGTTGAAATATTATTAATTTGGGGGTCGCGGCCTGAAAAGGTTGAGAACCAGTGCTTTAAGTATATTTTGATGCCAATACTTGTGTGGTATTTCTCGTAAAGCATTGTGAGTATGTCTTCCACCACTGTACTGTACAGTACATCCTCCCTGTGCCTGCATGGCACATCTAATCCTAATTGATAGTCTGCCTTGGGGCAGTGTGCAAAAGCCACTCCCAAACCACAATCGGTGGAGCTGACCTTAAACGTACAGTAAAACATACCATAGTTAGCACCATGCCAGCTACCATAACAAAAACATGTGTGATTGGGTGCTGCGCAGGAGAACGTATATTTAGAAGCCCAAAATGTTATGGCAATGTCCTCTACACAGTGTACGACGTGTGTGAGATCTTTGCAGGCCTTTGTGTACACATGCAGCATCTATACAGTGCTGTACCGTATGCGCGTATAGTGTACTTGCCTGTGTCCTGTATTAAGTCCTATATCATTTGTCTTAAACAAAACAAATGGTGTTAACAACAGATCTGCTCAAAATGTGGTGCATCATGATGCGTTGTGAGCTTGTTGCGACCGTCAGGTCGTAAGTTACTATGAAAAGCTCCACTGGCTGTCTGTCTGTCTGTCAGTCAATCTGTCCATCACGTCACATCACGTCAAGTCAAGTCACGTCACACTTTTGCCCCTACTCTTATCTCTGGCACCGTTGGCCCTATCGATGCCACACTTTGCACACACACTCCTTGGGTGGCAAATCACGACCTCCGCCCCTGATTTCTCACATGGCCCTCTTCTAGCGCCATCATCAGGCCGATTTGAGCAAAACCCATTTTTGGACACTGCTCCTACAGAGTTGGGCCTAAATCACACAAAGCGGTACACGGTATCTCTAAAGTCATGTCATCAACATGGATCTGTCCCATTTCCCATATTTCCTCCTGATTGGCTACGATTGCCTTCTAAAGTTTGTGTATGCGACCTGACAGTTGCTTATCTCCCGAATAGGGAGTCTTACTGGATGATAATATACTATGTGTTCAACGTACAGTCACATTAAATTGTGATATCATCAAGCAAGTATCAAACGTCAGATGGGCTACGTTCCCCAAAAGGAAATGCATGTATTTAACCCATTAAAGCCGGGAAAGCATCTTGTGTCACTTTAGATTTTTTGCGCTGGTAATTCAAAAACACCAGATATATAAGCTCGCAGTGCGGCACAAATCTGTTATTTTTTAACACATTTTTTTGTTTGAGAAGTGTGAGAAGAACTACTGATTTTAGAAAGCATTCTAAAATCAGTAGAATGGGTTCAAAAGCATAGGCAAGGATCCTCCCCTGCATGCGTGCATGCGCGCGTACCAGGGCATTCACGAATAGTGATTTTTAGTATTCGAATTATTCGACCTCAAAGTATTCAAATAGTCGAATATTCGACAGGATTGGCCAAACTGTCCAATATTAAGTAAGCAAGAGGACGAACATTTTGAAAATAGCCGATCTACATGCTCACAACGCCTCGCGCTGCGAGGCGTTGTGAGCATGTAGATCGGCTATTTTCACAATATTTATCTGCAGAACAGAGTCACATTAAATGTAATACCTACATTCCAAGTGCTTGTCAGGGTGGGGGTCCCCAGTTCAAATATGTTTATTTTGGGGGTCACGGCCTAAAAAAGGTTTGAGAACCCCTGGTATAGAGCATTAACAAATTCATCCACCAGCTCATTCTCATGACTTCCTATCTAGCCAAGCTTTATAAGCTATATATTTTTTTTAAGAGAAAACGGAAAAAATAAGCGAATATTCGACTTCTGTGAAAAACGTCGAATAGTGACTTTGATATTCGAATATTCGAATATGTGGTGAATGCCCTAGCGCGTACCAGGGATAAGAGCAGTGCTGATGATGATATCCACATCCAGGGCCTGCTTGGCGAACAGCCTCATCTCGGCCTCTATGAACTCCTTGGACATGGTCTTGGCGTAGCCTCCCTGACCGTCTCCAGACTCCTTGACGTCCGTCACCTCCAGGGTCTCTGCACCCAGGGACTTGAACTGCTCCAGGGCCGCCGCTCTGGGAGGTCCCAGGAGGACGAGAGACAGAAAGAAAGGAAAGAAAAGAAATAAAAGGGTTCAACGCTGAAATAATTCTTACAGCACTGTGTAAATACTCTGTCTCATTGCGTCGTTATATACATATACAGCAGGGTTCCCCAATAGGCGGCCCGCAGGCCATTTGCGGCCTGCGGGGGGCTACTGTCTGGCCCACACCAACCCCAGTAATAATGGTGGTATAAGAGCAGCAACAACACTAGTATATTGTCGTTGTCGGGTGGGAATCTCGTATCTCCAGATCTGTACGTTCTTTCGCAAATCATACAAGGCCGTTGCACAAAAGTAGTGAAAACAGCAGATCTACAAGCACACAACGCCGAGGCATTGTGTGCTTGTAGATCGGCTGTTTTCACTAGTTTAAATCATTTTTAAAATGATAAATTCAAAACGAACGGTTTTGGACATACAAGATTTTCACCCGACAACGACGAAAACTGTCGCTGGAGTCGCCCCCTGCAATGTTGTGGCCCTCGGCTTGGTACCCTAGACATAATTCGGCCCATGGGGAAAACTAATTGGGGAACCTGATATACAGGGTATAAAGCTTTTGGAACAAAGCAGCAATCATTTGCAGTCACTTTGGGACAAATAGCATTTTTTTTTCGTATACGAAAAAAAGCCTCCAATTTAAAATGCGTTTAAAGCCTCACACAGGGAAGTTGAATCTAAGTAATTCATCATAAGGGAACCGGATCCTAGTTTTAAAGTGGTCAGCATAATTTAGATTTCACCAGATTAATGAAATGGACAAATACAGTATGTACAGCACAGAAATATCAGTGGTCAGGCTCCCTGGGCCAGAGCTGAGCTGAGCCTCCCAGGACTTCCAGCACCACAGTACAGCATTGCTTGTTGTTGCCATCTAGTGGCCGGTTACAGAACCAATCCTAATCTCATCCTGGGACACAGGATTAATCCTTGTCTCAGTTTGTAACTGTTCACAGAGTACTTAATCTCATCAAGACTGTCTGCACTGTAAACAACGCAAGGGATAAAGGGTTACATAAGTTTTCTCTTACTGTTTTGTGTAAGGATGCAGTTTTTTCCATACATTGTTTTAGGCCTGAATGCAAATCTGTGTCACTTTAGATTTAGATTGTCACTATTATTTTATGCTTTAACTGCTTTAAAAAATAGTAGATATACAAGCTCACAGTGCTGCGAGCTTGTAGATCTGCTATTTTTGAAAAATCATGAAGATTTGTGCAAGTCTTTTGACCTGATTCTATAAATGTCTTCTAAATCCTTCTTCTAAATCAGTGGTTCACAAACTTTTTCATGTCAAGGACCCCCAAAATGACATGTATTTGGCCACGGACCCCCCATTTCAAAATATGTTGTTCCAGGGACCACCCTGGGCAAATATTTGAGTTACAAATGTTCGCTTTTAAAAAGATATATTCAAAAGATTTTTCTAAAAATAGCAGATCTACAAGCTCGCAGCGCGGCACTCTGTGCCATGCTGTGAGCTTTTATATCTGCTATTTTTCAATAGTTAAAGCATTAATAATTCTAGTCCTTTAATGGGCTAATGCTACTTGTTCCAAATTTCTGTTTTCTACCCGACTAGGATGTGTTGAACTGAAAATAACCAGTACCTCACTTTCTTTCCCATACACAGTTACTTTAACCTCTTGAACACTAGAGCCCCAATTCGGGGTGCAAACGTTCCTCGGAAATACAGGATTTGTTGTTTTACACAAGGAATTACAAGAAGACAAACCTTGTATCAAAGCCCCTGACAATGGCTCCCATTGCCCTGGCAGTGCCAGCTGCTGCCAAACCAGCCACACCACCTCCAATGATCAGAACCTATGGAGACACACACACACACACACACACACACACACACACACACACACACACACACACACACACACACACACACACACACACACACACACACACACACACACACACACACACACACAGATAAACACCACATGTTAAAAACAAATCAGTGTTGATTTCATCGACTAAGACTATGACAAAACATTTTTGTCAAGTGCGTTTTTTTTTTTCACTGACAAAAACTAAATAAAAACTAAACTGTGGTGACTAAAACTAACACTAAATACAGTATATTGACAATTTCGTCAACAAAATAAAAACTAGACTAAAATATTAGGGAGGGACTAGTGGAGGAGAAAGTAATTTTATGTTTGGTTGCTTTCAGGTGTTGCGTGCTGAAAATAGCAGATCTACAAGCTCACAATGCGTCACAGCGCGGCACGTTGTAGATCGGCTATTTTCTGCACGCAACCAAGTGTAAAATCAGCCATTACGATGCCACCAAAAGGGCTGCCAAAATACATTTTTAGTTGACTAAATCAACTGTAGATTTAGTCAACTAAAACTAAAACTTTTCAGTTGACAAAATTATGACTAAAACTAAATGACATTTTATTAAAAAGACTATGACTAAAACAAAAGCACTTCACATGCCCATACTGTACAACATAAATGTATACCTTTGCAGGCGGTACTTTCCCAGCGGCAGTAATCTGCCCAGTGAAAAACCGACCAAAGCTGTTTGCTGCCAGCACCACTGATTTGTACCTGAAAAAGACAGAAAACATGGACAGTTTTGTCATTGCATGGACATGATCTGCTTCCATACACACAGGGTACATCGATTATTTTTGGAGCAATTATTAGTGTGGTTGCCCACAGGGCAACCAGACTGTAGTTATTTTCCAGCTTCATCATTTCATCTAGAGTAACCCCAAAAGTCACTTTTTACATTGAGTTCAATGTACTTTTTCTGTATCATTTTCTGTGAACCCAAACCCCCAAAGGTTCATTGAATTCAATGGACGTTTTTCTGAAAGCTTTTCTGTAACCCCAAAACCCCAAAATTGAGTTCAATGTGATTTTCCTGTCCCTTTTCTGATTGGACAATATATTTATTTGGACAAAGTTTTGGTCCATCTGATATGGTCAGTGTATTTTGTCCAATGTGAACAGTATGTTTTTTGTTTTTTTTGGTAATCTCTTACACACCTGTCACTTATTCATAGGTGTTCCATCTTTAAGACATTTTTAATGCGGCTTGCTAGTGAAAATGTAGGATGAATTTAATTTTGACCTCAAAATGCAATGACATCATCGCTAAATGTCATTGCAATGCCAACGTAGGGTTGACCACCTTCCCTCAACAACAAATCTTTTCACCAAAAATAGCAGGTCTACAACTTCACAACACGTTGCAATGTGGCGCGTTGTGGGCTTGCAGATCTGATATTTTCCCTTGAATGTTTTCTACAGAATAGGGATGCTAGGCTTCATATGGTTATGGCTTGACAGTTTAAGAGGATTAATGACATGGTAAAAACTCTGTCCCGGACCGCCTTTAGCATCTATAATCTCGTGTGATACTCTGGATGCAGGCAATACAATGTCCTACACAAATTCAGGCAGCAGCATGCCAGAAACAATGAGCAACAAAGACACACAAAACGAGATACAGTTCAGATTGTTCATGTGTGAACAAAACAAGTGGTCATCAAAGACGCTAGACAGTCGCAGACACAATTAATAATTGCAATTATTTATAATAATCATCAGAATCATTTCTATGTTGAAGAATGTTCATAGATATTCAGCGAGAACATTCTAGAGATACAGCCCAAGGGCTAATGTGCGAACCGTTGAAAACAATGAATATAATATTGCTATTGCTCAAATAATGGATAAACGACTGTCCCAATGACTTCTGACCACCCTACCCGGGCCAGAAAGGGTTTTTAAAAGATGAGCTGTGTTTATACTGTCTGTGCCAAGTAGACCAGCCAAGACACATGCCTACACCACGTTCAGAAAATACCCTTGACACATAATATAGATCAACAGCTAAAGCGCTGACAGAAATTTCATAGGCATATCATTTGTCATCATCACTATCATAAGTACTGAAAGTATGGTTAGTCGTACATACCATGCTACTTGCATGCGGGTGTGTGCCTGTCTGTGTAAGTGTGTGTAAGTGTGTGTGTGTGTGTGTGTGTGTGTGTGTGTGTGTGTGTGTGTGTGTGCGTGCGTGTGTGCGTGCGTGCGTGCGTGCGTGCGTGCGTGCGTGCGTGTGTGTGCGCACATCTATGCTTTCATGTTTGTGAATCTCTACATATCCCTTCTCAATAATGTTAAGAATATAAGTGGAAATATAAGTCCATAAGATGCCGAACCCCATTTGGAGAATTTGGAGAGTCCTAGACCATAGACCAAGAATACGGATTACCCTAGTTGTGACTGATATTTGTATATGGACGCCAGATTGAAAGTGGTTAAAAATACAGATACCGATATCAATGTCGTCAAAAAAGTCTAGGCCAAGTTTAGGCCAAAAAATTGCCTAAATATTGGTCAAACCAATATATTGGTCAGGCTCAAGTGTGCGGGCGTGCATACACTGCTTACCCGGCAATGTTGGCCATGGAGCTGAGGGCATCGAAGCCCTGGGCGATGGTGACCCTGGGCACCTGGTCCATGGCCAACACAGTGGCTTTCTTCTGAGACAGCATGTCCATCAGCTCAGGGTTCTGGGCAGGGTAGATGAAACTGACCAAGGTCGCTGCCTCCTTCATGTGTTCAATCTCATGTGTCCCCAGCTCAGGGTTGAACATGGGAGCACGCACCTATGGAGAAACCAGTGGGTTGGTTAAGAAGAGAAACATGGAAGAATGGTCAGAGAGAAAGAATGATAAATATATGGAAAGTCTATGGTCATAACTCCACAGATTAACTAGAATGCTCTATAATATGGTAATGTGTGAAAATGTGTGAACTATTCCTTTAAGCCTCAAACAACCATTATTTCTTAGAGCGTTCACAGTGAGCACTGCTAGCCAATCAGAGAAAGAAGGGCCGCGGAGCACATGCAAGACAGATTTGATATTTGATATAGACTCTGTTAGATAAGGATTCCCCAAAATTCTCCAGTGGGCAGCCAGACTTGTTTGGCTGGACACTGTTTTCCTGACTGCTGTGGAGCGACCTTATGTGTGTTTAAGCTGAAATGGTAGCTCCTTTCTAACGTGTCATAACTGGACTCTTAGGATACAGAACGACGCATCAATGGAATACTTTTGTAAAAGAAATGGCCCTATATAATTTGGAATTCATTCAAAGTCTTCATACCATAATGAGTCTCTCTAGACTGGCAACTGGTTGTGGGAAGCAAATAACTGCAATGTGTTTTTTTCTAGTTACATTAAATGGTAAATGGTGCATTCATGTCGCGTCAAGGCGCTTTACAATGATTGTGCATTACATTCATCCATTCGCACGCACACACACACACACACACACACACACACACACACACACACACACACACACACACACACACACACACACACACACACACACACACACACACACACACACACACACACACACACACACACACAGTGATGGCGGCAGAAACCAAGCAAGGCACCAACCTGCTCATCGGGAGCAATTAGGGGTTCAGTGTCTTGCTTGAGGACACTTCGACACTAACTCTGGGGGAGCCCGGGATCGAACTGGGAACCTTCCGGTTCCCAAGTGACCGCTCTAGCTCCCGAGCCACTGCCGCCCCACATTATATGCAGTAGTTCCTCTGGCTTCTGGAAGCAACATTCACCTGTTCTCCCCATTGTCCCATACCTTAACAAGCACGTCAGATGCCAGCACGTCTTTGACATCCTTAATGGTGGCTCCAGCCTGGGCATACTGCTCATCTGGGAACTTGGCAGACTCTCCAGCTCCTGACTGGACGACCACATTGAAACCCTGTTTGACCAGCGCCTGGACACCGGCTGGAGATATCGCCACACGCCGCTCATTCTGGAAGATCTCCTTGGGAACACCGACCGTGATTTGTTTGTAAGGAATACCTGAAAAGACAACGATACAATGTTCAGTTTGTTTTAATAGGAGTTGCTTACACCCGACTGCTTTACACTTACACAGCTTTACAAAAAGGTGGCCCTATTCTATTTGTAACAATTCATACGGATACTTTCTTTTCCAAAACAAAACTTAAATCTTGGAAGAGTGGTTGATAAAGGCTATGCAATCAATTCAGCCAAATTACGCACCATCTATATCAGAGACCTTTGAGACGTGAGTGTGTGTGTGTGTGTGTGTGTGTGTGTGTGTGTGTGTGTGTGTGTGTGTGTGTGTGTGTGTGTGTGTGTGTGTGCGTGTGCGTGCGTGGGTGTGTCTCTTGATCAATCGGGCTGCAGACACCATATACTTTCATACAGCAAGCAAGGGTGTTCGAAGGAGAGCCTACGCATACGTAACTGTGACTGGAGTGGAAACTTTGTTTACCATAAATACACCAGCAGGCATTTCTAATCTAGGTCAATGTCCTAATATAATAACTATGGAGAAGAAGGGATGTCTGCACACTGGTCTGTAGCTCCCTCTAGAAATGTTTATTCAAGGTAACCTTGAATAATTTTTTCTACTCGGAGCTACAGACAAGTGTGCAGACTTCCCTTCTTCTCGATTGTACGTATTTGTGTTCAGCACCTGTGGAATCTTTTGAGATGTGCGTGCTTCCCTCTTGGATTCTATTTCTATCCAGCAAAAGGCATCGTATTTCCATTACCAAGCTGTTACTAAAACTAAAGGCCTTTGGATGCGTATAAGACAAATGTTTGTCGATAGCGTTGTCCAGAGAGATTAATTAATTATCAAAAGAAACGGAAAATCACTTTGACAGTTCACAAGCAACCTTTTGCAAACATCAGGCTTCAACATCACAAGCAATGTAAAAATCACACCCGTGTGAAGTGGAGCTGTGTGTGTGTGTGTGTGTGTGTGTGTGTGTGTGTGTGTGTGTGTGTGTGTGTGTGTGTGTGTGTGTGTGTGTGTGTGTGTGTGTGTGTGTGGATCATGTGTACCGATTTTTGTGACATTTGAAGAAAATATGTAGGAAAAGGAGCAAAAAGTGTGTTTTGGAGAAAATTCAAGATGTCGGAAAATCTATCATGGCGCAAATGGGCGTGGCCTATATGGGGAGATGCGTCATGACCCAAGGAATCCAGGGAAAAAATATTTTTAATTTTCCAACCTACGGTTCAAGAGTTACAGGCCAAAACGTAAAGTGGGGTGTTATGGCGCCACCATGCGGCCAAATGACACAATTATTTTTTATTTAATCCTTGAAATCATTATGAACCTCCTCTCCAAGTCTTGAAACTCTAGCCCCTATGGTTTGCGAGAGACAAATAATTGAATGTGAGTTTTTGCGAT
This sequence comes from Nannobrachium achirus, assembly GCF_963921795.1. Lineage (NCBI taxonomy): Eukaryota > Metazoa > Chordata > Actinopteri > Myctophiformes > Myctophidae > Nannobrachium > Nannobrachium achirus. The sequence goes on from NC_137822.1 coordinate 20,097,617, forward strand.
TCCCATTATAAGTCAATGGGGAAAATTAATTCACTAATAAATTAATATCAATTAAACTATAGAACCTTTCTCTTAGAAAAGTAATAGCCCACGATTCCCGAGTAAGCCGGTCGATTTGACATATGGCGCGAGTGTGTGGTGGCAAAACTGTGGGACTAGTGGCGTGCCGAAGTTTAGGAAGTTCAGGCTACATACAGACACACACACACACAGACAGACAGACAGACAGACACACAGACAGACCCACACGGCCACGTATAGGGAGCCTGTGCTTCACACAGCTCCAAAAACAGTGATCTATCTGCGTAGCTTTAGTTATGGGGAACACCATATATCACAGGCCAATCGTTCCAACTTGTTACAGTATAGTATGTCTGTGGTTTTGCATCACTGCAGCTAGCCATCGGTTATCAGTTAGCTAACCATCCGTTAACTTACAGTATATCAGTCAACACATTGAAGACAATGTGGCTGTTTAGAGAGTTTAGGGTTTTAAGTGGTTACGAGTACAGTACATTCAGGATTTTGTGGCATACGTACTGTATGGGCCTGTGTGTACAGTATACGGTCTTTCTGCTCTTCACTTGTACCGTATGCGGTATATGTGGACTATCAGCCAACCAGTTGATACTGTGCCAAGAATAGACACTACCAGCTGCCACCAGAGCGAGCCGAGCTGTAGGAATGTCAGCCATGGAGGACAGTGATCCAGGTTACTATGACCCTTCAGTGACATGCACACAGACGCACGCACGGCGACATCATTACACAATACTATGCTGGCACAAAACATGCAAGCCTGCATCTGTTTGATGTAGTCGAAAGACGTAAGCTGAAAAGCAGTACATATGGGCACAAAGCACCTGCAACCGGCTGACACTGGTGTTCGCTGAGCAACCACACACACATTCTGCTTGTGTACGGTTATGACTGGGTTAAACTGAAGCCGTGGGAAAAGGGAGGAGTACAGCCCAGGTGGTAAAGTATGCGACCTTGGCCTTCGATTGTGCAACATACTGTACACATACTATAGAGTGGGGAATGCAACAGTTAATCAATTATAAAACGTTAATAAAATAGTCGATTAATAATCAATCTAGTCACCATCGTCACATCGAAACACAAGCTTGATAAAAATGTAGTTGTATGTATTAAGTATCAAGCTGGATTCAGTAATATAGTACTCGAGTCTGGGGCAGGGACTCAAGCCCTACTGTACTTTAGTCACAAATAAACCCTTGCTTGACTTGATCTCGACTAATTGGAAGTAAACTCAGGTGTGAATCCAGAGGGTTAACAACATCTGAACACAGACTACAACAGTCCTTTCCCATGGTAACAAGCATTAGTATAATTACTGTTATGTCTCCACAGTACCTGTAGTGCAGTTGCGTGATTGTGCAGGAAAACAAATTCCAAGCGAAAACTACAAGTGTAAGGTGTTTCGAGGCCTGAATATAACAGAGTAATAATAGAGTGCCGACTTCTGCGTGTGTACTTCGACCTTAAAATGATGTCCCTTGCTTCTGAAAAGCATTAGACCGAAGGAGAGTTCAGAAATGTGCATGTCGGAAACTCACCGAACATTTCGGTCTAAGTATAGACAGGCCTTTAGTCTGCGCATTTTGCAGACAGCCCAAGTTAAACAGAGTAACAGACACACAAGTCCTGGGTCTTACCTGGAGTAGCGCATCGTCCTAGAGCCTGATGGGTCCTGAAGAAGCGCATGCATGGTGTTTTGACAGCACGGGCACTCTGCAGCTTAACACATGACACCCCACTGAACAGAGGGGCAGAGCAGCTGGTAGCCACCACACGTAGCAGGCTCGCCATGGCGCACACTCCCCACTCTCATACGGCAGGGGGAGCTTAACTATTCAGACTGCACTCTTGCTACCTATAGAGGCATATACAGAGACGGGAAGTAGAGGGAGCGGGCAGTAACAGGAGAAGGGTCATAGGATTGAGTGGGGAGAGGAAAGAGGGAGGGAGAGGCGGACAGAGAGAACACAAGGACGAACAGGACAGTTGTTATTTATTTTCCAACGTAGGCTATAGAAGCAAGTCCTTTCTATTATGAACTGTCAAACATACCGGTACACATGTTCATACATACAGTATACATGTATATTACATACACACATGCTATGTTTAGGCAACAGGTCGAATGGACTGCAAATGCTTTACTACTGAAACTTTGCCCAGGCCCAGAACTTAAATAGCTTCCCTTGCAACCTGTCCTGTGTGACCTACTGTACTGTAGAGTACAAAGCACATGACTCACATCTTGGTCATAATTCTGTTCCTGCAGCAGGGCTGCAGGTGCATTCAATTCCAAGAGAGAGCCTGTCTTATGCATTTGTTTTTTTTTTTTTTTTTTATTACGACACACATTATGACTAGCACAACAATTTAAAAATACTAGAAAAGTGTTTGAAAATAAATTAATTCCAGAGTAGTTACATTGTAACAATACACGTGTAATAACAAATAGTAGGGGTGCAAAAGTGAATCAAACTAATCAAATGCATACATTATTAAAAAAACTAGCGGGAGATTTGTTTTCCATTAAAAAAAATGCAAGTAGTGGAAATATCAGAACTACAAGTTCAGGACATGTGGTGTGTTTTCTATACAACATTTAAAAAATAAAAAATAAAACAAAATATTTTAAACACGATAAACTAGCATAATCGTCAAGAAAATAATCGATAGTTGCAGCCCTATAGTACACTTTAACCACACAACACTGGACCAGTCAAGGGCACTGCAGATGGAAAAAGAGGGGATGGTTAGAGGGGACGTACGTAATATTACTGGAATACTCTGGACGAGCCTGCCTGACATAACATTAGTGACAACATTATTGATTAGTGGCTAATCATTAACCAACACTACACTACTATAAACACTGATAGGCTGGTGGGAGCAAATTAGGTCACATAATCTGTATTCACAGTCTCATCTCTCATCTAGACCTTTTCTAGAGCCAAGAAAACATGCATGCAGCTCTAAACACAATGACAAAACCACTGAGTGAATCTTTGTCACACACCATATGTGACATAGGTATAGTGTGTGACCTCAAGCTCAGACATATGATGTCTTAACTTGAGGACAGACCGTGGACCATAAACTGTAGCTGAATAATATATAAATGTATAAAAAGCAGGTCAATCCATTGTAATAATAGGCTACATGCCATATGCATGCTGCCATGCAGTGCCTGCATGCATATGCATTCTATTACCGCTCTATAACATTTTCTTGTCACAAGACAAGTGGCAATGACAGTGACTTTTAATTTAGGATTCTGCGTCAAAAAAAAAAAAGGGAAAAAAAGAAAGGGACTATACCATTACCACGTCATCAAGCCCTAACTGTCCCGAAAAAAAAGATAGCTGTAGTAGGTTATCATTATGGTTGGACATCATTTCCACACATACCCGCACACATGGAAACTACACGTGTACATGTTTATAACATATACAGAGACCAGTGTAGAAAATATAAATGTGAATGACATAAAAATAAATAAACGTTTTCGACAGGTGTTGTTTATTTTACATAATATTGTATATCCTTCCTGCTGTGTCAGGGTTTGTGCAGCTGCAGCCATACCAACCACTTTTGTTTTTTGTTTTTTTGTGTCTCCATTGACAAAAGTCTGATCATGCGTCGTCGCACGACGGTGTCGCGAACCTGAAAAAATAGCGGATCTGCAAGTTCACAGTGCGTCGCGGAGCGACGCGCGGTGAGCTTGCAGATCTATTATTTTCCAGCAGCGAGGAAAAAAACGAAGGAGAAAGCTTCTGCTAACTCCAGCAAAGCTAGCTTTGGCTAATACACAACCACGGCTCTGTATAACGCGCACGGAAACCCATAATACCGTTAACAAAAACACCCTGTGCACATGCAGAAACACACGTTGGAATAAACAGAGGAATGCATGGTCAAAAGGTGGCCCGAATGAGAGTTGATAACACAACTGACCTTTGCAGACAGCTCTGTGACTCTGTGCCGGTGTCGTAGGACAGACAGTGCACCATAGAAAAGCGGTCAGGTTTTGGAGGAGAGAAGGGCCGGCCTGCTGTCGACCCGGAAGATATATATCACAATGAAAGGATGTGGCCTGGATTCATATTTGATGCATCATAAAATGATATCTGATACTGATATGATATGATGCTGGGCGCGTTGCCAAAAGTCACGAATAGCTCACTGATCATTGACTTATACACAACAAGAGCCAAACCTCGTCATTATCTAAAAAACGATCATACTTTTTCCGTGTTCTTTTATGTTATGTTAGGACTATGTTTATGTAATATATCAGCCACCTAAGATGTTTATAGCCAATACGAAAATGTAAAATAATCAATCATATTTATCAATGACAGTAAGAGACTTGAATAAATAGGTCTATAAAGATACATAAATATCTTAATGAATGAATAAACATAAAAACGTTGGTGACCTGGACTATTTGAAATGTGTAATGTCAATGAAGATCCACTGAGGGGCGATGCTGTACTGTGCTGCTAATGAAGCTTTCATCCATGGCTGCTGTAGGCAAAAACATTTACACCTGGCTACAGTAATAGATATTCGGTTCATTTTAACAGCAGATTAAATTGATCAAATCTCCTGCTGATTGAAAAAGCAAAGCAAAAAGTGCATGGTAGTTCTTTTAATGGTGGAACAACACTTTAAGCCCTGGACAATGTTCCAAAATTGCATGGGCACAGAAGTTTTGACCCTGGAAACAATCAAATAAAAAAACTAAACAAAGAAATACAAAGGGAGACATTTAAATTGAGAAATGAAATACTGCTGCTTCATGTAATGTTTTTCAATTGTGTCATTTGACATTGTTGATTTGTACACTGTAGCCTACCCATTGCAACCCACAAGATTTTATATTATTAAACATGTTTTATGCTGCAACAGATATAAACATCTTTACAAATTCTGTTTTAAACAAATGAAATAATGTATAAAAGACTATTGTTCTCATGATTGATGATAAATGCTAATATCACATCAGCAAACACAATAAATAATATACAGGAAACACATAAATCAGGCTTAACAAAGAACATGTAATAAAGTCATTGCAATACAGTGATTAGAGGGGTCTTTTCAGTCGTTGTCATAGATGCAATCTGTGGACAAATCATATCAACTATGAACATTTGCCATGAAATAGAAAAGAATCTAAATAAAGGAAAAACCTCCTAGTAGTGTTTTCATCTTAGTATTTTAGACAGTGCCTTTTGTTCATAATAAAATCACCCCTAAACATTAAAACGTACCCTCTCCAATGTCATCATAGATATCACCATCCCTGGAACAGCAAAAGAAAATGATCAATAAATGAAATTAATACAAATAAAGAATAACTGTGTATAAGCTGTGTGTTTGTGCGCTCGTGCAACCGTGCGTGTGAGGGTGTTTGTGGAAGCAAGCATGTGTGTTTTGTCATTGAATGTGTCATACTTACTCTATGTCAATGTGGTTTGTCGAAACATAACCAACTGTAAACGGGAGTGTGACATTATTATTATTCATTTCAAACAGAGACATATGCTGTACTATTCTGACAGAAAGACAGGTGGGTACATGCATGGCTATGTAAGTGTTACAACTGTTACATTTACCATTAACATGTTGGTAAATGTGTACACGTGTCACTTTCAGAGTTAAATGAGCATTTCGGTAAATGTTTAGACATTTCTTTAGTAGAATTAACACTGAGGCAGTGGTGGAAAAAGTACTCACGTCTTACTTAAGTAAAAGTATCAATACTTCAATGCAGAAATACTTGTAAAAGTACAATATTTGGATCCGAGATGTAGTGGAGTAGAAGTAAATTTATTGGAAATACTCAAGTAAAGTACAAATAACTCAAAATTGGACATAAGTACAGTACTTAAGTAAATGTACTTAGTTACTTTACACCACTGCGCTGAGGATTGTAATGTATAGACAGATAGGAAGGCAGGTACAGTACATGTACAGTAGGTACTCACATTTGCCCTCTTCATTCCTACAGATCAGCTTGTTGTCCATGGCTTTAACAATAACATCAACCGTTTCCCTCGGTTTGATTGGCAAATCTTTGCCACTCCACTTTTTATTAGATAACGTGGAGATGATGGTCACCTGATACAGCACCTGGATCTCCCCGTCATACTATAATAATGTGGAAATGAAAATAAGTCTTGCACAATATTTGAAAATCTTTGCAAAGAGCTAAGAATCACATGGGTCCTCTCACAGGGTGAGATAAAGCAATGATGGAAAGCACAGTCACATGCCTTAAACTTTTTCCTGAAGTCCCTTTCCTCTTTCTCAAACTTTTTCTGCTTCTTTGGGTCCATCTCTTCCAACTTGAGTTTCAAAGCAGTGAGGCTAGAGAGAAAATATATGTATTATAACTTGACATATAGTTTAGTGGTAAAATTAAGAGATAGAGATCTTAGTGATAAACAATATAGAAATATTAATGATACAGTACATATGATATTAAGAGGTCTTGGTGAAAATGAGAAAACTGGCAAGTAACAGTTTCAACGTCACAGCATTTATAGGCTACTTTACTCGGGAAATGATATAGCTTATATCAGTGATTCTCAAAGTGGATTCTAGGGACTCTTTGGGTTCCTTTAGAGGGGTCTAAATTGACCCATACAATCAAGTCTGTAACTCTAACAGTATACAAAAGGAACCATTTGTATACTGTTAGAGTTACAAATGGACCTATAGAAATGTCTATGTTTGGCAAACACTGGCCTACATTGTTGAGTGTCTTAGTAGCCATATTTTATAACATGTTTTGGCTCGTTAGTAGTTTTACCTGCTGATTAGGGGTGGAGGAGCAGGAGGACGGACAATTTGAGAGTCAACGTCGTCATAAATTTCTTCATCAACCGCTGCTCCAGAATGGTCTAAGGAAACACAAACAGGAAGTCATTGAGACAGTTTTGAACTCTTAACTGTTGCGTTAAGATGGCCAAGAACACGTTCCTATTTAGAGCATTGACCTCAGGAAGGAACTACAAAAGGAGTAAGGGGTTGCACTTCACTAGCACTGAGAGCTGCCCAGTATTTCCTTGGACCTATACTAATTACTCTGGGCCCAACAATTCTACTGTGCATTGCCCCTACTAAGTAAGAATATACATTTTTAAACTAGTGCATTAATGACTTGTGATTTTTGCAAGTCGACTCGACTCAGTAAAAAGTTGAGTTGAAGTCGACTTTATTGATTGATGACGTCATCACATCACACACGACCCCCCAATTATTCTGGGGGGTCCCCAGATGATTAACTTAATGTACAACATTGTTTTCTCACTCAACTGTAAATTAACCAACATAAAGTTTAAGTGTACTATAGAGGTTATCTTCACATTTTAAGGACTTTTTCAAATATATACAGGCAGAAATTGTGAAAATAGCAGATCTACATGCTCACAACTCAGCATGTAGATCTGCTATTTTCACAATAGAACCATGTTATACCAAATGTATTGGATCATTCCATCCTTGACAATAAGCAATCCTACTGTTTGAATGCTGTACAGACACACACATGGAGCAAAAATAATGATCGAAAAAAATACAAAGGATTTTTTTTTTTCAACTTCAACTTTCAACGTCCCTAACACACACACACACACACACACACACACACACACACACACACACACACACACACACACACACACACACACACACACACACACACACACACACACACAAAGTATAGTATAACTACAGTATAACTACAGTATAATAGCATTATTTAAAAAATCGATACCTGAATTCCCCTCGGCAGAAAACTGGCTTGGTGGAGGTACTCTGAAAAGTATTATCATTATTATATTATACAACATTCAATATCTTTGAATAAGTATGGGTTAACATTGGATTAAATAAATTAGAGTCAGTAGTGAAAATGTTCTAATCATGCAATGATAAGTCATTAGTGATTAGTTAATTGCACATCATTTGTTTGCTTCCTCCATGTAGGGAGGTAATTCCTGAATTACACAACAGAAATGAATTAAACCACATTAAAATAACTTTTGATATTAGTAAGATACCAGATATCAGAAACACTGATTCTATTTAATCAACACATCATTCCACTAAATGTTACTCTTGCCAAATTGATTGGCCTGTCAGTAATCAAACTGCCAATTATTATGACTAATCAAGATTGTTAATGAAAAGGGTGTAGATGCCCATATCTACTGATCAGGAGTCACGTTGTTACTCATACAGTAAGGTGAAGGAAATGGGGAAGGAAGTGTCACTTCTAATCAGCAAACAAGGGCAACTTCACCCCAAAGTGATTATTTCCCTCATGGGAGTGGGGATGGGTTGAAAGTTCAGGGATTAGCATCATTGGGCATGCAGATCTGAGATCAGTCGTGCTTAGTTTACACTCGTTGTAGGACAAAGTGTAAACCAGGCGTTACAACGGAGGAGTGTTTTACTCGTTAGTGGCTGTCGCAGGTTTCCTCCGCTCAAACATCCTCAGGAAGCCACGAGAAGACCTAGGAGATGACTTGGGTTCCAGAGAGGGACTTGGGAGCAAGTCCAACCAAAAGTGAAAAGTAAGTACCATTTTGTTTCTCTTCTCACTTGTGAATTGTTCGTTGACTTTATGGTATTCTTTATCTGCATAGTTCTGTGTGCACAGTATGCATTATCTTGTGTTGAATACACATTGTGATGGAAATGCGTCGTTCGTGTTGTTTGTATTTATACATAGGACCTCAATGGAAACATTCCTTTATCGTATTGTTGTTTAACTGTACCGCTGCACTTTCTGCAAACTGTTAATAAAGTATTCAATCAACCAATCAAATCAATCAAAAGGCATTCTCACCTGATATTCAGACTTGGATCTTCCACATCATCATAGATCTCTCCATCGTCCTCCGGTGGAGGGGGCAAAAACACTAAAAGGACAAAAAACAAACACTAAATGCTGACATAATCAGGCACCTGCACACATAGGCATCAAAGGGGGCTTGAGCCCCTGCCCTTTTATCTGTCTGTAAAAAGTGCCCCCTCCAGACCATGAATGCAATTTTTACTATGGTGAAAGAAATTGATTGCTTAGTTCAGTGTGGTATCAAGCACCGAAAATAACTGACCTCCAAGATCACAACGCATCGCAGCGCAACACATTCGTTATGAGCTTGGAGATCTGCTATTTTCAATATTTTCACCAAAAGGCCCTTTTCAAAAATGTCAGCCCCTGCCTCTCTAACAATCTTGGCACGTCCCTGGACATAATCATAACTGAACATTTTCAGTCCTGACATAGCAACACCGCAAAGGAAAAATACTGAGACACAACACAAACTGCCTACATTACAGTACTTACAATCATGACAGCATGTCTTCATATTGATATAAAAACAGTTTGGTAAAAAGTGAAGTTAAAGTTAAGCTATCAATTATGGTGCATACCTCCCAGTCTTTGGTTGTCACTGTTGAGAGAAGAAATGTTCACACAGGTGTTAGTGATTGCTGGTTGAGAAGCTATTCACTTTACACACGCACGCACGCACGCACGCACGCACGCACGCACGCACGCACGCACGCACGCACACACACACACACACACACACACACACACACACACACACACACACACACACACACACACACACACACACACACACACAAATATACAGTGTATAGGAAGAATGATCATTTCATATTCCCTGTACCTGTTGTCAGGAGCGATGTCTATGTCGTCATAGACCTCAGGGTCATAGTCCTGCTGGGTCATAAGAGAACTGCCCTGGTGCTTCAGAGAGTCAAAGTCAATCTCCACGGAAGCAGTCTTCACATAGCCAACTATAATGAGCACAAAGATACACAGACGTTTATGTGTAAGCACTATGCAGGCACACGCACGCACGCACGTACACACATGCACGCACGCACGCACGCACGCACGCACGCACGCACGCACACACGCGCACACACACACACACACACACACACACACACACACACACACACACACACACACACAGAACTTAGATAAGGGAAGCAGATATAAGCCTGTGGATTGGTTTAGGACCATAGGGCTTCCTATGTCAACATGTTCTCACCCCTAATGCGTCATACAACCGACGCTTTGTCAAGTACTGTAATGCGTCGGACGATAGACGCTTTGGGATTGCCGAATGTTTCACGGGTTGGACGCATTGGGTGGTCTAAGAAGAAAGAAAAAAAAAGCAGAATGGGCTGCCTATGTATGTACTGTATGTAAAATAGTGTTCACATATCCATTTATAACTCTGTCATAGCACTTGTTTTGTCTGTTAATGTCAAATGTCTTAAGTATGTATGGATGTACTTGTTGTATTGTTCTGTCTATTGTATTGTCTGTATTTTTGTGATGGGGACCCTCTCTAAAATGAGATGATACATCTCAAGGGGTTATCCTTTCAATAAAAGGTCATATAAACAGAACTAAATGGACTTATTTGCATACTCTCAGAGTTACATTTATAATGAGGGTTCTACTGTGTACTGTAGCATGTATGCAAGTAGTAAACAGTACTTTCTCTCTCTTTATAGGGGTCCGATGGGGAAGAATGACAGGAACCATGTGACAGTGTGGGTCTAGCAGGATGTGGCTGATGCCTTGCAGTGTTGTTGTTGGGTGGAAACGTCCAAAACCGTTCGTTTTGTGTTTATCATTTTAAAAATGATTTAAAATAGTGAAAATAGCAGATCTACAAGCACATCTGCTATTTTCACTAGTTTTGTGCGACAGTCTTGCAGGATGAAGCAGGGCTTTACTTTACGAAAAAAAAGGTACAAATTTGAAACTTGGAGATACGAGGTTTCTGCCAGACAATGCCGACATGCAAGTGCTCTATGCATGGCATACATGTCATGCACACCCACGCATGTATGCATAGCATATACATGTGCGCGCGCGCGCACACACACACACACACACACACACACACACACACACACACACACACACACACACACACACACACACACACACACACACACACACACACACACACACACAACCAAAAGCCTTCGCCATGCGACTGACACTGACAGTGTCATACACAAACCAGACTTGCCACATCCTGTTTAGTTATTGTTAACTACTACAGCTGTGACGACAAAGAGCATATTAAGAGAATACATTGTTGCAACAAATAAAACACCTACTGGAGCCGTCTTGTGTCCGTCCCAGCCATTTGCCCTCTGGGTTGCCCATGACGCGGATGATGTGCACCTCGTCTCCCTTCCTCAGGGAAAGGTCAGTCTTACCGCCTCGACTGTCCACACGAGCCGTCCCTTTGTGGATTACCTGGAGCGGGCCAGACAACTAAAACATGCACACGCACACGACACACACACACACACACACACACACACACACACACACACACACACACACACACACACACACACACACACACACACACACACACACAGGGTTATAACAGGGGAGTTAATTGGAGACAGGTTGGTCAAAGGGTCCCATTAATGTAGTCCCAGCATAATATCGTCACTGTTGGGAAGAAACCTTGTATCTTCATATTTTCAACTTTTTTTCATAAGTTCATGCCCTATTTCATCATGCTGGGTCATAACAGAACTGACCCAGCATGTTCACTCAAAAAAGAAAGAATAAAATCGTAAATAGCTAAAATAGCTATCTACAAGCTCATAACGGGTTGTGAGCTTCACATCTCTCTAGGGGCAGACAATTCGGAAAGTAATGGTGAAAGTGGTTAACTGTGTCTGCGGATTCTATTAATATTGAACCAATTGAAGAAGAAAAAAATGATTAACAAGAGCTTGTAGCTTAATAATATTGGATCAATTTGAATACAGATACAGGATATTTTTTCTATTAACAGAACTTTAACTGTTTTGGACATACAGGTACAAGGTTTTCTCCCGACAGCAACGAGGTAATAGTAGGATAGTCACTTTGAATTTCTTCCTGGCATCTTGTTCTTTCTTTTCACGCTCTTTCTGTTCTTTCCTCTCCAGTTCCAGACGCCGTTTCTCTTCCTTCTCGTCTTTGTCTCTCTTCTTCTCCTGTTCCTTCTGGTCGGTGGCGTCCCTGTTGAGGGGTATCAAGAGAGACAGAGATGGACACACAGCAAGCTACAGCAAGAAGGAGGAGTTCCCTCTCCTGATTGGATGAAATTGCTATCCTGTCCCGATTTCTTACCCATTTATATCGGAACGCATTATTACGCATTTTTAATCATTATTTTATGCTTTAGCTATTGAAAAATAGCAGATATAAAATGCTTAAATATTTTTGACCCGATTCTATCAAATGTCTTCTAAATCCTTAACCAAGGATTTCAGTGGTTCTCAAACTTTTTCATGTCAACCCCCATCTCAAAATATTATCTATCAGGGACCCCCAGAAGCAAATATTCGAGTTACAAATGTTTTAGAAAAAGATATATTCAAAGATTTGCACACATTCTCATAATTAAAAAAAAGAATAGCTTGTATACCTGCTATTTTCGAATAGTTAAAGCAAAAAATAAGGGTTAAAGTGGTTAAAATCTAGAGTGACACGGATGCAGGTCTAAATGGGTTGTTTACTAAAAAGCTGTAGAGATGCAGGGAGACCCCTGTTAATAGAACTTCAACTTTTAACAAAAATATATTTTTCTAATAAAAACACATCACTTACAACTTGTTTAAGTAAGCATGCACGCTGGGAAACCACCAGAGATAGCCTTGTGAACAATTCTGTCAAAATGGGTGCTAAAATGGAGCAGAGAGTGTGAGGTCATTTGTGATTGAGATGTCCTTTGTGGGGGGAAGAAAACCTAGTGGTCCTTACCACCGCTCATCAAGATCCTCATACATCTCCTCATCGCTTTCATCCTCTTGTTGGCTCTGTGCAAAAAAGAAGAAGAAACATAAATCACCTTTTTAATTTCAAGGACCCCCAGTTTGATATCAGACCACAGACCAACCTTTGATATGATCTTGTTTTCTGGGGCCCCAATCTCTCCAATACACCGTAAAATTCTCAGTGTTTGTATAACTTAAATCCGAAGTACCGGTACAGTACTTGAGTAAATGTACTGTCCACCACTAGAGTGTAAACACAAATGTGTACCGTATCCATACTCTGTGCAGATTTTATTTAAACAAATTAAAAAACACGCACCTTTGGCCTCTGACTTGGGTGACCTAGGGGATGAGAACACGGATATTGAATCATCAATACAGTGAATTGAATGTATTCACTATTATCGTCACGCAGAGAAGGATTCTGACCAGAGCTAGGCCATAAACTAAAACGATGTGAATGGTATGAATGACGATATGAATGTACAATTGGAGTCATGTACCTGTGGAGGGTGGTAGTGGAGGTGGAGAGGTCATCAAGCCAACGTCGTCGTAGTTCTCATCGGATTCATCCTGATCCGGTTGGATTCTGGAGGCACAGTTAGATATTTGACTCTCAAGCCATGCAGACAACTCTTACAAAATCTTCAAATCCTACACGGAAAGTCTCTAATTCCACCTCATAAACATTCTGCACAAGACGCTGTCAACTGACATCTCAGTGCAAAAATATATTTAAATATATTTAAATATACAGCAAGCTGTATAATCTTCAACTAATTGGATTTATAGACAGTAAAACGTATTTATGCGGCTGCAAAGGTGAAATGGAAGTGACCGGAGGCGGGGCATGCACTTTATTTTCCAGGGGTTTCAGATTTTTCAGTGAATTTGAAATGTATTTTTACTATTAATCAGCTAGTCTGCCAAGAGAGACTAGATACAACTTGAAGACATTCGTACTCAATGTGTGTGTGTGCGTGTGTGTGCGTGCGTGTGTGTGTGTGTGTGCATGTGTTACTTACATGGCTCCTGGGTGTCGTGGGGGTAAAGAAGGGGCTGAATGGTGAGAGGTCAGCGAAGGGGTCACATGGTTACTAGGGTGAGAGGCTGGGGGAAGGGGAAAGGAGGCCTTCCTCGAGGGACCTTCATCACAACAAACACATGACATAAGAAAGGGTAAGATGTCTGTGCCAGTGACATTGTGTGTGTGTGCATACATGTGCAAAACACCCGGAATTCAAACCCAGGTCTACTGGGTGAAAGTCCAACATCTTAACCATCAGACCAAAGATCATCCATGAGGACTGGGGTAGATACTAGAGTTTTGAGGCCATCAAGCTGAGGCGGTGAGTCACTCTGCTACACGCATGTCCATTCGGATTTTGTAATACCTTTTTGTCTGCACTGATTTTTATGATAACATAATATCAATGTTAAAAAGGAATGTAAAATAATAAACTCATGGTAAAGTGGTAAAAGTGGTTAAAAACATTTGGAACAAAATAAAATCATAAATTATAATCATATAAGCTGTCCAATGAAAGTGTTTATTTCTTGTGAAGATGTAGGAAGACAACTTGCTAAGAATAATTTAATTCATATCTACTAAATACTGTACAGAACAGGATTTGAAGTGTCACTCTACAGTATATTCTACCAGGGGCCCTGATCCCTCTCTGTCAGCTAGGCCTGATGTCTGGTTGGTGTTTTTCCCACGTTAATGTGTTACGTGATGCCTGACTGTTATATTGCAGGGTCAGGGAATTGTTTTTTTCTGGAACTTACTTCCCCATGCAAAGAGACAGCATCAGCAGAGGAGATGACAGGGGGAACAAGGGACAAACTGAAAAGGGAACTTGATTGCATAGAGGAACCAAGTATTTGTGTGACTGAGAGAGAGTGCACCTGAACAAAACAGTATCAAAATGAAGGGGATATCCGCACTCTCTTGAATAATGACTTTAAAATGTATTTATTTATTTCATAGGCACAGCAGCAGCAGTCTATTTAGAGAAACGGACGTGTTTCGGCCTAAAGGCCTTGAGTTTGAAACGCTGAGGAGAGTGCGGATATCCCCTTCATTTTGAGTTCAACATGAGTCTGCACCCAAAGAAACTACAGACCTCTCCACAAGACTCCTGCAGAGAGCGTGCCTTCTCCTAATGGTACTGAACCAGTTAGGAGTATTGTTCAAAACAGTATCAACTCAGACTTATACTTAAGGTGCTGCAAGTGTTAAATAGCTCTGTATTTCACTTCACCTCCCAATGTATGAATAAATGGACCGTTGTAAAGCCCTTTGAGTTTGCAACTTGCTTAGGAAAGAAAAGAGACAACACATTATTTCCATATCATTGCTAAAGAGTATTTGTTTAGTAACAGCGGCCTCTCTAACAATCCATCTCTTTAGTGAAGAGAAAAATGTTTCACTTTTCAGGATAACAATCAGGGGAGAGAACTCTCTCGCCTCAACTATGACCTCAAAGCCCACCTTGATAAACTTCAAAAACAGAGCAACAAGCTAAGAAATAAGGTAACTGCCATTGATTAGATCTGCCCCAAAAATCTACATTGATGATAAAAACATAAATACAAGATGTGAGCTTTGGAAGTTACTTAACAACCTGAAAACCAGATTTACAAACATCAACATTATTTCGGACGACACTCTCATTACAGACAAGCTGGATGTGTTGCTTATCTTCTTTACAACCACAAATTGCCCTCTCACTCTGGGCTTTTTGGTGGAGAGCACATCCAAGCATATCTAGGTACGCAAAGATGATTTTAAACTCAGATAATGTAACAGGAAACATAAATAGAGAGTTTCAGCAACTGCAGCCCAAATATCAATATAAAGAGATAATCACATTTTAAACACAGTTTTATGTTTTTGTGGTTGTATTAGGCTACATAGACCTTTTTCCAGAGCGCAGCCGAGCATGCGGTTCTCATTGTGTAAAGGAGGACATAGATTTTCAACAACATTCAGGAGAAACTAAGGTGACAAGCAGTTGGAAAACATTTTGAACGTATAATCCATAAAACATAAAAGATTATGTTTGTATTTGGTGAAAAAAACAACTCACCCTCATTGGAGACATCAGTGCCTCCTCTGAAGCCCTCTAGGTTGACTCTTGGAGGTCTGTTGGGCTTGGCTGGGGCAGGGCCCAGGGCTAGACTGTTGGGCAAGGGGTTTCGTTTAGGGTTATCCTCACTAATGCTGTTGCTCTCTGTGGATTGGGCGACCATCTTTCTTACAAAACTAGGTTTCTTCGAAGGTGGAGGCCTGTCAGGAGGGGTGGAGTTGCTAAAACTAAGGGGCAGTTTGTTGACCCCACCACCTTTCAAGTCATCATCTGACGGGTCCGCCGGCTTCTCTCTTTCCTTGTTGAAAATACTCTGAGTAGTCCTGAAGTTGGAGATGTTAGGAGTAGAGTCTGGCGTAGGGAGCATTTTGTTTGTGGAGTTAATATTAACTCCCCCCACATCTTCTTTGTTTAGACATAACTTTGACACTGAGCTGGTTGGTTTTAGTTGGAATGGTGGTACCTTTGGCGGGGTGGGGCTGGAAGTGGACAATGAACCCCCACTGTCCTCTTTCACCCAGGGGGGCTTGAAATTGGAGGGTGCCCCCGGAGGTGGCTTAGGAAAGGCAGGCTTGGACCCAGGCAGGGTGGAGCTCAAGGAGGGTTTGTGGAGTGGAGGCTTGGGCATTGGGACTTTAACCTCAGCGTCCTGCGAGAGAGGCGGCTTGAAGGGAAACGCTTTATTCGCAAACAAAGGTTTAACGTTGCTGTTGGAGTCCTCCTGGGCGTTTGCAAACATGCTAGCCAGGGCTTTGGTCTTGGGCGTCTCTCGTACCTCTGGAGCACTTTTTGTGGATTGATTGGAGACGGTGCTTTTAAGGTAAGTTGGTTTAGGAGGGATTGTGATGCTTGAGAGGCTCTCGGAGACAGGTTTCTTGGGTTGCGGCGGTGGACCAGAGGACATGGTAGGATGCAGGGCTGTTTTTAAGCGTCCTGGAGCTGGGGAAGGTGTCTCCTCGGTGCTGTTAGCACCACCAGCCTGAAAGCGAGCCATAATGGCCTTTACATCTGCTTTGTTTTCCTGGAGGGAAGAGAAACAACCAGAATTCAGAATCAGAATCTAAATAAATAAATTTGAGAGGAAACCAAATCTTGTACTATATACTGCACAGTATGAATGCATTGTCATAAATATTTCTGTTATTGATACAGTATCTGAAATCTCAGATCATTACGTAGCCTACAGTATGTGATTACCTGGCTGACTGAAAAGAGTTCCTGTTGTGCAAAGCTTCATGTAATATTTCACCAAACAGGAAGTTGGGACAATGGACAACATTACTATCAATGGATGTTACTACTATTACTACCAGAGTTAGCTCGAACACCAGTTAGCTTAATAAAGGCTTATGCAAACAAAGCAGCAAAGTTAAGAAATAACTTAAATGAATGTAGCCTCCTATAGCTGTCAAAAAATACAAGAATTGGCCAAAAACATATTTTCCCCAGCCTAGACATAAAGCCTGGTCTGCAAGGTCAAACAGAACAGAATTCATGGGTTTTGTACGCTCACAATTGGACGGTGAAGCTTGTTTCACAGTTCACTTTCAAACATGCTTTGGATCATGTGCTTGATTCATTATTTAGATCGAGAACACCTGTCCTTGGTTCTGGTGGCTGATGTTGTACTTCGGGGGCTGTGTTTTCTTTTCTTTTTTGTTTTGTTTTTATTTTTATTATTATTTTATTTACTTACATACATGTCTGGGGTGCTTACAAAAGCCAGAGTAGAGGTTAAAATGACACGAAAATTAGATAAAACAAAATTAAGTATAACATAAAAAATAAATGCTCTAATTGTCTTTATACATTTTAGAGAAAAAAAGCAAGGATATTGTAGAAATGAAGATATAGACTACTCAGAATTGTTGTCGTGGCAGTAATAAAATGAAAAAAGCAAGAACTACAAAAATGGAACAATAAGAAGGCCGGCTGGTGTCAACTGTATCCATGTATCTTTGTTGCAGGCAAATCTTGCATGCATTTTGTTTTCATGCAAATTCCCCAGCCTACAAAGTGTTTTTGTCTAGTTGTTATTAGTGGGAGGGGGATAAAGGTGAGTGGATCACCGCATGTATTGTGGTTCTCAACCCTATCAGGCCGCGGCCCCCAAAATAAAATAAAAAATATTTAACCGGGGACCCCCCCACCCTGACGAGCACTTGGAGTTAGACTAAGACTTGAGGCATTACATTGTGTTTAACACGGTTCTATTGTGAAAATAGCAGATCTACATGCTCACAACGCCTCGCCTAGTGTTGCCTCACAACCCCCCCAAAATAATTTGGGGACTGGCCTGGTCTAATGAACAGAAAAAAAACATTGGTATCCCCTCTCAATTAGCAAATTCATAATGTACCTTTTCCCTTCCTGGAAATGTAGTCAGTCAAAAGTACAATAGGCTATATTTGTCTTTGAAGTGTATAGTGGAGTGAAAGTATCCAAAAATGCAAATACTCAAGTAAAGTACTGATACTCAGTCAGTACTCAATTAAATGTATGTTACTGTCCACCACTGCAACTGTTACAGTCAGAGGTCTTCATCCTGACATGTGCAAATACAGTACTCTCATCCGCTCTTTGAGTGAGTTCCATACAGTAGACAGGCTGGGTTACGGGAGCTGCCTGCCACGCCCGTTTAATGAGGCTGGTTTGAATGAAGTCAGACACACAGCAACAATACCACAGGAGGAAGTAGAGATAACAGGGGAGAAAAAGGTACACCTGGGCCTGTGCCACTGCTGCAATTACAACAAAGCACAATAAAGGAAAAGAAAACTTTACTTCAAGGGAAGCCGCCACAGCAGAAAAACACACTTTCAACTTTGTCCACCCAACACGTTTAAAAGTTAGGCCTATACATTACATGATCTAAAAAAGCATTTATTTAAATTATTATGACGTTCAACTTCTTTTTCAATCAACAATTTAGTTGTCGCCAATGGCTCCATGTGTTTAGTTCCTGTCAGTGCCAACCCCTACTTGTTAGGTCTGCTGGGGAGGGTCACGAGGGTGCATAATGATTATTATGGTCATAATGATTATGACCGAATATGAAGACAATGGGAAGGAAAAAGATGAAAGCTTATTTGATAAAGATATTCCTCAACTGATGTTGTGAACCATTAGCTTTGTTAACTCACCTAAGAGGAAAGGTAGGCCTACACATATTTAGGCTAACAGTTTGCCAAGCTATAATCCTTATTGTGACCGAAGGTCGCAATAAGGTAATTTAGTAAGTGAAACGGCACATAATGACTGTGTCTGTCTGTCTGTCTGTCTGTCTGTCTGTCTGTCTGTCTGTCTGCCTGTCTGTCTGTCTGGACGTGTACACTTTTTTACGGTCTATGGGTTTGCTTTTGACATCACGCTTTGACATCACTGTGATAACAGAATCCCTTTTATGCCCATACCGTATATGGAGATCCCTGATGTCATCAATATTAAGCCCATATCTAACAGGACTTCAAATGGGAATGCCCATATGGAGGAAGACAGCCCATATCTGTGTGGCTGGTTCAGACAGGGATCTCCATGTATGGGCATAAAAGGGATTGTATGTATGATGTCAGATGTGATAAGACGTCATAGGTAACTGAGTAAGCATGTTTGGGGTCTCACAGACCTATATATCTCCATATACAGTACATGGATTTCCATATATGGGTACCTGGTCCGATATAGGCCTACATCACTGGCCAGATGGCCAACCGCACGGTCACTTGTCGCCCTGAGGTGTCTTACTAGTAGGTATGGTTATTATTATTGAACCTGACATGCATATAGTTTACAGAGAAGCGTATTTTCTTTGTCCCAGAGTGAAAGCAGATAACATTGTCTCGTACTGGTGGCAGCCTTTGTGCAGTTTAAAGATTGCTTTGCCATAGCACAGTATAGTCTCAATAAGGAAGACTTTCTCCAATCTCTGGCAAACCAGCAACACTTTAATTACTGGACATCTGAACTGCATTTCAGCTGAACACATTCACACAGTAGCCATTGTATTTCATCCAATACCAAAGAGGAACCTTGATCATGATTTTTATATTTCCAATGTGATGAAAAAGTGGTCGTGGTTGCACAATCTAGCTGACACAACAACTAAACAGCCACCACCACGCTACTGTTACTTCTCTAATACTGGAATGTTATACAAGATGCGGGTATGTCTTTAGAATTAGTAATTATCTGGTCCAAATGAGTCAGTTGCCTAAATATAATTATGAACACAATACAAATACATAATAAATTACAAGAATGATGAAATAGCCTGTCTTTTATATATTAGTACCATGTAAAAAAAAGACTTCCCCAAACATGTGTGAACATTACAAAGAGTAAAGAAAACAAGCTACTGTCAACATAATTCCTATAGTTATTTTGCAACTAGTGTACATCACTGTGTATGTCAAAAATCAGAACATACTCCATAAATTGAGTACAAAAGGACCAAGCCATTGTAAACAAGCCATTGTGCTTTATTGTGGTCTAAATCATTTATGTAGACCTTGTATCTGAACTGTATTGTCCTGTACCATATGCAAACTTCTAATAAAGTATTCAATCAAACCATATTCCACTGCCTAAGAGTTTTCAGTAATCCCCTGCAGTTATAATTTATTACCATAATGGAGGCTACTTACCATTATTGAAGGTTGTTGGCTCTCTGAGAAGACTGCACTGTTTTGTCAGTGAGCTGTGGCTCTCATAGAGGAGTGTGACAAAGCAAACGATTTGTATGTGTACTGAACAGCCACTGTGTCCTGTCATTCTGTAACCAACTACTTCCCTTCTCAGTACTGTGTGCAATCGTGGTGTGTGTGTGTGTGTGTGTGTGTGTGTGTGTGTGTGTGTGTGTGTGTGTGTGTGTGTGTGTGTGTGTGTGTGTGTGAGAGAGAGTGTGAGTGTGAGTGTGAGTGTGAGTGTGTGTGTGTGTGTGTGTGTGTGTGTGTGTGTGTGTGTGCGCGCGCACATGTGTGTGCTTGCTATCCATGGCTTCTTTTATCTCTAGGTTACCATCTCATTGATTTGCATATTCCCAGCAAACTCCCTGCAATTTCCAGACTGTGATGTAGACACGCACGCACGCACACACGCGCACACACACACACACACACACACACACACACACACACACACACACACACACACACACAGTAAAGACAAGAAGAAACTACAATAATATCTGTTTTACAGTGCAATCTGGGAACCCATCGTCAACAAAAAGGGAAAAACTAGTGTCCTCTCTGTTTTGTTCCAGGACAGAATCTGTTCTTGAGAGATTATACTTTGTGTTGTGAGCTTAGATCGTGTAGCAATGAATGAAGCAAGGACAGGAGCACAGAAAATAGTCTGCGGTTAGAAGAAAGAGAAGAGAAACTGAAAGGGGTTTCTATGAATGGACATTTCTTTATTTTTTAATAGAACTCTTCTCTTTCACTTCAGTGTGCTGCACATATCTGCCAAGAAGAGAGACAGACTGCAAACACATGTTCTTTAAAAAGCCTGCTTGTTTGGAACCTCTGGCATTTCTCCTTGTCTGCCTCTTTCACAATAATACAAATCCATGGTATTAATTTGACCCCTCGAAACTCCAAGAGTGTACTCATATAACCACGTCAATTTGGTTCCATGTGTAGGCCTGCACTCTCAGAATATTCATGATTTTACAGGGTTCCTTCCCCTCACTTGCTCTCTTCCTCAGCTGTGTAGTCAAGAGCCAATTTAGCTTGAGTGTAAAGAAAATGGCCTTTAAATTACAGCACATAGTTGCAGTTGTAATCAAGTAAAACATCCTCTACTCCTGCATTACTAACAGCCAGGTCTGCCCATAAGCGTGTAGATTAGAACTAGATTAGAAGAATTTGTATTGATAATAATACATATTGTGGTGTAGAAGATCACGTTTTATGTTCAGTTAATGATGAGTTTGATTCTGACAACGAATAGAAACAGAAAAATTATCTACAGCTTATTGTAGTAATTAATGAATTAATTCATACATTCATTCACTCACATGTATATTCATTCTATTCACATATACTGTTGATAGATTGCACGTATATTCATTCTATCCATATACTGTTTATAGATTGAACATGGATCATGCAATGTATAGGCCCTGTTTGTGCCAGATTACAAATAATTATCTAAGCTTGTTTTTGACTTTAACTCCTGTAGGCCTACAGAATCTCTGTTGTGTTCCATTATTATTTTTGTTGCTATGACAGCAGAATTTCCCTCTGGGGATTAATAAAGCCTTCTACAGCAACAAACTCGTTTCCTACAGAGGATCGCCCCGATGGTCAATTTCAACACACTGAAGACCATAGCTGGTGCAACCATTCAGCCCCTCTTTGACTACGGAGTCCACGTATGGTATTTGGACGCCCCAAAAGCCCTGAAAACTAATCTCCAAACAGCCCAAAACAAATAGGGTTCTGCTTAACCTTTCCTATCAGACTCACCAGTTAAGAGTGGGGTGGCTCAGAGTAGATGACAGAGTACAGCATCTTGCAATGGGCCTGGTGTACAAGATACACTACACCACTGAGATACCCATGTACAGTACCTGACAAAATACTTTAAAAAAGTTAAGGATGTCCACAATTACAACACCAGAGGCAGTGCCACAGATCACGTTCAACCCAGAGTCAGCTCAAACAAAGGGTCAAACTCGTTCACCAAAATGTGGAACACCTTACCGAAGGCCTTAAAGGAGTGTAGATCCCTAACATCCTTAACTCATTTAATGCCAGCCTATCACCACTAGAGGGCGCCCAGTGGCCAGAGAATAATAGAGATATGCTGGTAATGCATGCCCAAGCCCTGGAGCCATGACTTGCCAGAACACTTTCCTTTGTGCATGTACAGGAAGAGGATGAAGTTAGCTTGAAGTTAGCTATTGGCTACCAAGCATTTTAGATTTAGATTTTCGTCGACTTAGCCATGATTAAACCTTGCACACCTCATGCATGGGAGAAAAAACAGAGAAAATGAGCTCTAAAGATCCTGGATTGCATTGGAGTGGATGGTAAATATCAGCAAATATCGGCAAATATCGTCCGTGTGTGCTTGTAGATCGGCTGTTTTCACTAGTTTAAATCATTTTTTAAATGATAAATACAAAACAAACGGTTTTGGACATACAAGGTTTCCACCCAACAACAACGAAATAAAGGCCTAATTCATGTAATTGGCCCACTGGCTTGTCACTTTTCATGATCTGAAATGGCAAATCTTTGTGTAGCAGCAGCGCTATAGAGAGATATCTCTCTATAGCGCGCAATGAGGGCCTCTCCAACTCTTTTTCCCGGGCTGAATCAGGGGCCCAGCACGTCCCTGGTGACAAGCCTCCATTCAGGTCAGTGTGAGAGAGAAAACCAAGGGCAGAAAGGAGAGATGGGGGTTGGGTTTGAACCCTGGTCCTTGCGCTCAAGTGGAGCATTACAAAGTGGGCGCAGTGGCACCCTAGGGTGCCCAGTCCAGCGGTGCCTCGGAATACGTTGATAATGTTTGGAATGCATTAATATCACTTCAGTTTAACCACTTAGACCCTCTATGCTTAGTAAAACAGACCTGATTTGCCCTGTACTTGTTGAGTTCTTTTTCCATCTATACCTCAACTCGCTTCACCAAAAACAGCCGATCTACAAGCTCACAACACGTCACAACGTGACGCGTTGTGAGCTTGTAGATCGGCTATTTTTGGTGAGCCGTCCCCCCAGAATAGGGATGCTGGGTTTCAAGTGGATAAACGTCAAGTATAAAAGTTCTTTTCAATCTGTTCTAATGGAAACTGATATTTCTCAGTGACATATTGTATCTCGGGTGGAAAGATGTTCATATTTACGTAGCGTAATATGATTCTAAAAATGAACAGTGTAATTCAGGGGTGCCCTGCTCTTGGTTGCCTTGTTGACTTTGATAATGACTTTGACCAGCTGAAAAGGTTGCCAGATGTTAAGTACTGCTGTTTAAAGTAAATGCCATGAAGCATACCCTGAGGCAAGTGTCATAATGTCTTTGTTTTACTGCCGTATACGTGTATAATGTCATGGCAGACGGCAAGCCTTTAAAAACAGATGTTCACTTCATAGCTAAACAAAATACAATTTATTGTAAAACAAAAAAACAAACTCAAGTAGGCCAACATGCAGTTTCATTATTATCATGATTGAAATAGTTCAACAAAGTGATTTTCCATTTGGGTTTCTTTACACAGCAAAGTTGTTTGGATTAAAACAAAGGTTTGGACAGAGGTCTTGCCAAAAGGCACAACCTATTTGGAAGCATATTCTTCCTGTTCCACTGTTGCTGCAATCAACAAACATAAACATCTCATGCTTTTCTGCGTGATGTTCTGTGCGACATTAAAACATGTTTCTCATCAAAAAAACATTTATACTTATTACACCATGATGGAAAAATGTAAAAGCTCACAACACGTGGCAATGAGATGTGTTGTGGCTTGTGGGCTTGTAGAATGCACCATCATACAAAGGAGTATAAAACCAGCTTATGCCATTCAATTATATTTTGCTAGTTCATTTACAAACTGCAGTGACACTTTACCCAGTTGAAATCCTGACTATATTTTATTTAATACTATGATGCATCATAACCATATTCCCTATCTATCCCATCTATAGGGAATATGCATTCTGCATTATGAGTACTTTTACTTCCGGTAGTTTAAGTATTTTGATTCCAATCAATTTTGTAATACATTTTGAACACCACATTGTGTTATTGCTACCCCAACCCATTAACAATGTCTTCAAAATCAAGTTTTCTGAAAAACGAGCTTGTAGATCTGCAATTTTTGAAAAATCGTGGCAATGTGTGCAAAATGTAATATATTGTTTTCTTTTTTGAAAATATTTACTTTATTGGCCATACTGTAATTGACAAGAATACCATCATAGATCTCACATTTACCCAGATTTCCATGCTGTCCTTCCCGTGTACCGGTACATCTGAATTTTCTCAAATGCAAGTTCACAGACGCGGAGTAGGCCTACATGAAGTCCTTAAAGCAATCCTTGTCAATGATAGGCAGCACTAGCTCAAGGGTATAGGCATGTATCACTTCTCAATAAAGAAATATATAAAGTTACAAATATAGCATTTTCAAAGCATTCTCCATGCATGCACCTCCTCAGTCTCCTCAGTCCTGCGTCCGGTGGTACAGATAGCTTTCCTCGGCCCCTTCCCCGTCGTATGCTCCTCCCCCGGCTCCCCCTCTCCTCTCGGGGCAGTGGATGCCCAGGCTCCTCTGGAGCTTCTCCTCCTGGACACGGAGCTCCATGGAGTCCACCAGGTCGTAGATGTTCTCCAGGGACCACATGGGCGACGGGAACCAGGCCTTGACGTCGCCGTCCTTGCCCACCACCAGCATGCTGAAGTAGTCCTTGCTGATCTTCAGCTGCTCCCGGAGGTTGTTGACCGTGTCGCCGGGCAGGGGCTCCAGCTCCGTCTGGCTGCGCCCTGCGTGCATGAGTGAGTGGAGGAGCGTTTTTTTGTGGGGGAAATATTAGAAAGGACACGTGCCTAACAGACAGTTTTAAATAGTGAACGTAATTGATGATGATCTGGACCATACATGGGAAAACTGGCGACCCGGGGGCCACATGCGGCCCCCGCTTAATGTGACCCACAGGTTAATATCGGAATGCTGATATTGATTTAAGCTGTTACAATTCCAAACGTGCAAACATGACCCACTTTAATTACTTCAGTCTATTAGTAGTTGAATGACTAATATTAAAAGTCTTTTTTTACGTCCAATGCATTTGTATTTAAGTTCATGAAGTTAAATGCATTTAAATCAAAATGTTACATTTCAGGATTCCAATTAAAAAGTAGCAAAATACCAGATCTACAAGCTCTGCGACGTGTTTTGAGCTTGTAGATCTGCTATTTTTGCTACTATTACTGGAGATGAGAGGTTTCTGCTCGACAGTAACAATATGCAATGTTTAGTGCATGAGTGTGGAAATATAGTGGCCCTCTCCATCATCAAAGTTGCCCACCCCTGATCTGGACAATCCATATACTTATCATATTTGTAAAGTGCATATCATCCATGGCCGGGGGCTGTTAAGTCTGACATCATTTTGTAGGCAGAGGAGAACTTTTGGGGCCAAAAGGCCCCAGCGCCCGTAAATCTTTTTACTATTTTTACTATTTACTAATTTATCTTCTCTTTGTTGTTGAAAGGAAAGTGGTAGAATTATACTTTAGTCGTTATTTTTGTCTCGGATCTGTTGAAATAGCGAGGGACAGATATTGATAATAAATCTGCTTGTAGGTCTGACTACAAAATGATGTCACCGCTTAAAAGCCCCATTGCAACTCACCATTGAGGGGAAACAACTCCACGGTTCCTGAGGATCCCGCTCCCGATCCAACTAGCTTCAATAAAGCAAAGTGCCGTATACCTGTAGACACACCATGTTTGATCCATCAAAGGTTATCCTCTGTATCCACACATACGTGTCTAACTGTGATCCATAAGATTGCACACAACAGTAGTCTAATTAGTTCTATAGGCATAATGACCCTTCTGTTTAAAGGAATATTACAATAAAGTACACTTTAGGTGTGGTATATAACTGACCCATAGGACACTCCTGTCCGCCGAGGGCAGAAAGCTGCTGCTGGTAAGAGTAATCATCTGCAGAAGGAGTGGAGATCAGCAGCAGTCTCCTCTTAGACATGAACCTATTGGACACACAAATCTGTGTAACAATCCTCATTGACATCAACCTATAAACACAAACAATCTGGGTAACAATCCACCACATTTTGGAGACTTCTATGAACCACTAAAGACTGGGTCCAATATCGGCGGGGCTTCATGTGGATCTATTTTTGGCGAGCTATTTTCACAAATGTTTGACCCCAAAAAGGGACGGTTAAAGTTAGATTCAAACTAAGGGGAACTGTCTTAGCTGGAAATTGGCAGCACCATTATAACGGCTAACAGCTTACAATGAAGAGTGATATACAGTATACAGTATACCTAAGCAGTGAATTCTCAGGCTGCTGCTCGGTTTTAGAGCAGGACGGAGGAGACAACTTCTCTTTTTCCTTTTCTGACCGCCGTGATTGAAAGTTGTCAATGTATTCCAACAGAGCAATGGGTGATGGAGGAGCCTCGAACACTCTCTGGAGAAGGGAGAAAGTTAACAGTAGCAGAGTGAGTTACAAAGTGCAAGGTCGGAGAAAATAGCATAAACTACGCCAGTTTAGGTAAAAGGGTACACAAAATAAGCCACAAACACCAGAGGTAGTACGTAGTGCACGATACAATAAGCACCTGCACCTGCACCCTGACATCCAGGTAATTAAATAAACGTATATAAAAGACACGCTATAATAAATGACTGAATAATCATCCATAAAATAATTTACTGTAAGTGCTCTAATCAATGTAACTAGTAGGATATCAGGTATACAGGCCATTTAAATAACATAATAGAGGGTATGCGTGTGACATCATCATCATACCAGGAAGTTATGCAGGAACTCCTACTGAGTGGCATAAAAACTACTTTCTGGCCTTGACAGCCCATACATCCAAACAGAAAAGTCATATCTGATTGCATTGAACGACGTTGAACGACGTTAAACTTTGCCACTAACTTTGCCACTCGATTTGCCACTCGATATGCCATTCACTTTATGCATGCGCAATTGCGCATACCCTCTTTACTGTAGCATGTAACCAACATACTGTAGATCAAAATGACCTTTAGATATGACCTTTATTGAAGGATAAACCCCTTGAGACGTAGCATCTCATTTTAGAGAGGGTCCATATTGAGCAAACACAGAACAATACATTACATGACATTACATTACATACAGTAACACAATACATCCATACAAACACACAAGACAGGGTCTCTCCCAAAGGTTAGCCGCTCCCACCCCACCAATTCAACCCGTACATAGTGAAATTAATATGTATTCCACATCAGCAAAAGAAAACTAAGGCAAAAGCAGAAAACAAAACAAAATTAGAAACATGAGCATGGTGTTTGAAGGTGAGTGAAAAGAGATTCTTTGAACAGGTTAAGGGAGGAAATCGATCTTAGAGAGCTTGGTAGGTCATTCCAATCGCCGTGGCTTTGAATTTAAATGCGCGTCGGCCACATACCAGGGTGGTGTTGCTGGGTACCTTAAAGTAAGGGTGGACTGTATGCCTTAAGTTGTATGGGGCTGTGTAAGGGTCTAAATATTGTTTCAGGTAAGGAGGATAGTTAGAGAAAATACATTTAAAGATGAACTGCATCCAGTGAAAATGTCTACGAGATTTAGGACTTAGCCAGTTAAGGGACTCGTACATTGAGTAATGATGCGTTCTGTAGGGGCATCTCAGGATAAATCTACATAGATTGTGATATGTTACATTAAGAGGGTAAAGGACTGTATCTGTGGTATTTTGATATACTATATCTCCATAATCTAATATTGGTAAAATTAGCTGTAAAATATAACTTGCAAAATATAACTTGCAACTAGCAAAATTGGCAACAAGGAATGAATGAGGAGTCCTAGGAGGTGAGGTACTAGAGCCTGAATTTGAGTTTTTGCAGGACAAAATAGGGAGTGAGTCTGTAGTCCTGAGTCCTGACCGATCGAGGGGGGAGTTCATTCCACAGCTTGGGAGCCAGGAGGGAGAAGAGTCTAGACAGGTTGGCCAGAATGTTTCAGCGAAGCTGACCTACGCTAAGTGTGTGGGAAGGGCTGCTCATGCCCTGAGGTTAAGGGGGTGTCATGCCCTTTGATTGCCTTGAACTTCAGGTCAGCACCTGTTTTGAGTTGGATGCGGATCATGCGGTAAAGCGGAATGCATGGGAGTGGGTGGGAGGCTGTTTAACTGGAGCAGTTGTAGGGGTTTGAGTGGGCATCATCCTGCTTTATTAACACGCCTAAGTAAACAAGAGAACTACAGCATGTTGGATCTAGAACTAGAAGGCAATGTACAGTATCACTTGTCTGTATCTGTCTGGAATTTTACACTGTAACTTATTTCTTCCTTCTCCTGATCCCCAAATCTATTATTTATGGTGGTGAATAATCAATTTCCCCCATCGACTGTTAGTAAGGAGAATGGCGTCAAAACTAGGCTTCCTTACATTGGGTTTGATGTCATAGTCTGTGACGGTCATGGAGAAGAGGTCAGACGAGGACAGCCCCAGCTCTGACCTCAACAGGGAGATCAGGTCTGGATCAGTGGACTGTTTTGGAAGACCGCTGAGAGGTGGCTCAGAGTCTGGAACACACACACACACGCACGCACGCACACGCACACACACACACACACACACACACACACACACACACACACACACACACACACACACACACACAAACACATTTGAATGGGTACACATGGGAACAAAAAAAAAGAACCTGAGCTAGAATGTAACATTGAGAGTGTAAAAATGCACACGTATAGGCAGGATGCTTATCGTTATTATGCAGAAATCTATTCAATGGGTTCAATGGACCCATCTGTAACTCTGACGGTGTACACTCTCAGAGTTATGGTGGTCCTTGAAATTAAAGGTTTTGAGAACCTCTGCCTTAAAACATACAAATAAAAACATACACACTTTCATACCATGCTGGTAGTGCTGCAGGGTGAGGGCTGCATCATGACCTTCACCCACAATGGTTGCCATGGTGATCTTCCTGGTGGCAAAGTCACAGTGTCGCTTCTCATTCTCCTCCTTCTGCTGAACGTACAGGGTTGCATGATCGCTGGGCGTTGAGATCACCTGCCACAGGTACAGCAAGATCAGCGGAATCAGCGATGGTAACAAGCACAGATACGCATCCATAAACAACGATGATATAAAAATATCATGTGAAAATGGTAATCACACCCTTTTTCTTCTAATAATGTATACATTCTATCATGGACAGGAGAGGAGGTTATCGTCACTGTCGGGCAGAAACCTTGTATCTCCCAAGTTTCAAATCTGTACATTTTTTCGCAAAGTAAAGCACTGCTTCATCATACAAGGCCATCGCACAAAAGTAGTGAAAACAGCTGATCTACAAGCACACAACGCCTCGCGGTGCGAGGCGCTGTGTGCTTGTAGATCGGCTGTTTTCACTAGTTTAAATATTCTAAAAATTATAAATACAAAACAAACGGTTTTGGACACACAAGGTTTCCACCCGACAACAACGTTATACTGGTACACTGCATGCACATCTTCAAAAATACAGATTCTAGTTTTGGTATTTCTTGTTGCGCTACTGCAGGACTAGTCTGTTTACCATAAGTCTTCTCGCCCCCGTTAAACTCTGCACAAACTCCTTGAAGGCGGTTCGGTCCTTTTCAGTGGCCTCTCTGTTGGACTTCTTCCCTCGCCCTTTGCCCTTCTTCCCTTTCTTTCCTTTGCCCTTCTTCTTAGAGCTGCTCTTCTCCAGCGAGTCGTCCTTCTTGTTGTGCTCCTCTGTTCTATGGTCGCCGCTTTTCTCGCCGCCTAGTCTCTGGCCTCCTTCCACATGGGGGTCGTATCTACAATAGAATGCAATGAAAACATCATTGATCCAGAGCTGAAAAGCTGTAATACTGTACATCAACAGGTTGTAGTGGATTGGTTCTCAAAGTGGGGTCCTTGAGGGAGTTCCAGGGGGGTCCTAATTAATGATACTTCAACCAAATGGACCCTTATGGGTATGTAACTCAGAGAGAGTGCATAGAACCAAATGGACCCGATAGTATAGTTGGTTTCATTTGTACCGGTACACTCCCAGAGTTAAATTAACATTGATTTTACAATGTAAATTGGGGTCTCAGAGATAGTAATGATTTTGACGGGCACTGATGGCACCGTAATGGCTGATTTTACACTTGCATGCTGAAAATAGCCGACCTACAAGATCACAAGGCGAGCTTAATTTTTGTTTCGTTTTCATTTACTTTTCTTCTGTGAAAAAAAGGTAGTCTGCGAACATTTTCCGCCAATCCTTTAATCGACTAAATCATCATTATTTCTGCAAAACGCACGGTCAACTAACAATATAAATAAATACCTGTTGGTCTTCACTTCTTCGTTCCTCCTGGAGACATCCTCAGGAGATTTGTGTGACGTTTCCTTTTTGACGCTGCTTGAGGCCTTCTCTTCTGTGGACCCTACTGCAGGTGGCTTACGGATGACAAACCTTGAGCGTCCCTGCAAAATGTCCTGGACCTTGTTCTTCAGGACAACCTTTTTGTCCACAAGCGGCCTTCTGTGCAACACAGAAGTCACATTCCCCTGCCTCTGAGAGCTAAGTCCCGTTTTCCTCTTCATCGTTCTCTTTTTCACCACAATCCTCTTCTTGGCTACCTTACACCTGATGAAATAAAACGTCAGTAAGCATGGAAAGTATCGTACTTACATCATAGCATGTATTCATATTTCCTGTTTTGTATTTTAAATAAAGTATGGATTCCAGGGACTCTGTGGTTCACATAGGGAGGGGTCTAAATTGACCAGTAAAGTCTGTAACTGTGGCAGTGTACAAATGGAACCAAATCGGGTTCATTTGGCTCCATTTGTACACTGCCAGAGTTAAGGGGAGAAGTTTGAGAAACAAAGAACAAAAATAATGTGTTGATAATACTTTAAAGGGGAGCCTTTTCGTGTCATCTTCTCCAGCTTCCTCATAGGGAACTGGTCGATAACTTCCAGAACTGCTTCGACCCGTACTGGGTAAGGGAACCGCTCACTGATCCGCAGGTTCTTCTTCAGAACCAACATGGAAAATGCCTGCTCCTGGTTGGATTGAAGACAAAGAGATAAAAGACAATGAACAAAATATGCACGAAAGCACACACTTAAAAAAAGAAAAAAGAAAAAGCCATTGATACTATTTTGACACAGTCTCATTCTAATCTTTTTCAAACTCTGGGTCTGGATGCCAAGCGGGGTCGTGGGACAGTGCAGTGGCAGTCCATAGCTTTTTAACTACCGGTATGTTAATAAGACAAAATATCAGCAGGAATCTCTGCGTTGTAAATATATTTTCTATTTTAATTTATTTTCAAGGCTACCAATACATGCTTTATTTTTTAAATATGCTTCATTTGAACTTTGAAATTGCACTATAAATCATGTGTGCGAGCCCCCATAAAATAGTGTTCTAAGAGTTTGTGAACCCCTAGTCTAATTCATTACCTGGTTGGTGAGCTCAAGGTAGTGAAGCAGTTTGCTAACAGTGTCAGGGTCTAGACTCTCTACTACGGCCTCTCCTTCAAAAGTGGTCTTCTGGATCCGGCCTTCCATCATGGCGTTCTGAATGATGGTGACGATGTAGGTGTCTCTCTCTGCCAGACGGCAGTTCAGGCCCTCCTGTTGGATGGAGGGGTGTAAGAGGGTAAGAGACATGGAAAAAAAGAGGAAAAGGAAAAGGAAAGAACAGAGAGAAACCGGCTGATTTGATTTTTATTCTTGTTTGATTTACTACCACCCCCATAGGCGCCGTTACTGCGCATGCTTCGTCTCTCGAGCACCCAGTGGGAATGAGGAGCACCCAGCAGAAACCAGATTTACATTACCATTACAGTAGCTAGCCCATTCGCTTGGACAACCTGTCCACTCATTGGGGGGGAGCGCGGCCGTTGGCATCCATTCCATTGGCAGGGCACACTCCCATAAGCATGCAAACGTGTATAAATGTATACAGCTTTCGCAAGGACCTGTCTCTAGATGGTAGGTGACGCAGCCAGTAAAGCCAATGGCTTGCTATTGCAACTGGTAGCTACAGAAGTGTAGCACCCTTTTCCTCTTTGTAACTCAAACTGAACTCATCCATGATGCACAAATAGCAGCACACACCGACTCGAGGGAGTGTCGGCACAGTCAACGAGAGACAGAGAGACGGGGGGAGCGAGGGAGAGACATGTTTAACTATAACTACCTGTTCCATGTCTTCCAGCTGCTTCTCCATCATAAGCAGGTAGTTGTCACTATGGGATGGAGCTGTGATCACCCACAATCGTTTCTTACCTGAGGAGTACAGTGTGGTGGTGATTATTCCATCATTTGTTATCATAGGTAGTATACATACATACTGTACATGCATGGGTATCCATCCATCCATCCATACATAGAATACTGTTACATACATACATACATACATACATACATACATACATACATAAATGCTGTACATACATAATACTGTACGTACATACATACATACATACATATATACATATATACATACATACATACATACATACATACAGTACATACATAACTACATAATTACACTACATACATACATACATACATACATACATACTCATCCATATTGTACATACACGCCTACATACATACACACTGTATGCATACTAAAATCATCAGTGCTGTAATTTAACTTTAACTTAAAAAAAAATGTGTCCCAAATATTATTTTACATACAAACATATAGATAATTATGGATAGTTACCAGCAAAGTTAGCCAGGAAATCAAGCTCTGGTGCCAGGTTTGATGATGGGTCCTCTACCCTCCTGTCTTCCTCTGGCTCCCTATCCTCATCCAGCCCCAGCCCCCGACCCAGCGCCTCCAGGTCCGAATAGTCTCCCCAGTCCCTTACATTGGGGTCCAAGTGTTCCTTGGGCTGGCTTTGTCTTTTCCCTGTCCGTGCAGCAAGCGAGGTTGAGTAGCTGCAGCCCCACAGAAGGACGAGCAGCAGTAGCAGCGACCATTTGGAATGATACAAAATAGACATTGTCTTCAACCTGGATTGCTGGTTAGCTGGTGTGTTGATTAGCCGGTTCGATCAGTCAGAATCAAGTCACGAATGATCCTTTAGCTGCGTGCATTTGTGTTATTGTATACCACCATCAAGATACGATCTTGTTCTTAGTAGGTCATAGGTTTTGTGATTGCATCTGAGGCAGCTTTGTCCTGACTTCCAGAACTTTCAACCTATACGTTCCAATCCTTGTTTGTTGTAGACTCAAAAAGGGACAGAGAAAAGCTTGATACTTGATACTTGAACTTGATATTCCTCCTTTGCTCCCAGAAATCCCAGATGAAAACCAAAACTAAACTAAAAAGAAAAAGAAAATAACAGTTTCAAGTCAAAAGTGTCTTGATGAGAATGTAAAATCCTTAAAAAACAAACAAGTCAAATGCTGGAGTGAATGCATTCAGCATGGAAGAAGGAAGAAGGGCAGCACCAAATGCAGCTGGCTGTTCTCTCTCTAGCAGAGAGACTGAGACTTGAAAGAGACTTTGCAAAGTCCTCTGTTGCACACACACATGCACGCGTGCGAGCGCACAGGCACGCACACACATACACACACCCCTGGTTCACATTATAGCCAAGCGTTGTTAACAGGAAACTCCTGGAATTTTCTTTAACTTCAAAGCATTTTCTCCCAAAAGAATCTCCCTCTCTCTCTCTCTCTCCTCTCACTCACTCTCCCTCTCTCTGTGTGGTGCACGCACGCACGCACAGCACGCACGCACGCACGCACGCACGCATGCACGCACGCACGCACGCACGCACGCACGCACGCACACACACACACACACACACACGTATGCAAGTACACACATTCACATGTCTCAGAGCTGACACATACAGTAGCATACATACTAAAAATGCACATGTATGCACACAACACAAAATCAAACACACATTGAATTTGATAGCTTCATTCGACTGCTTTAATGTCAACATCAGTTGATTCTAGGTTTTACTTGTATTTTGTATCATTTACTGCTGCTGCAGGTCAACACGCTAATATTCTTTCTGGGGGTGTTGCACATGTGGAATCCAGTTACGGAATAATCAGCTTGACAGTTCAATTAAAACATGATGTGGCTCAGAGCTATGCAATACACCCTACTAACCTAATACAACAGCTGACAGCTGGTCTAGTTTGCTCCAAAGAGATAACACGTAATAACATGCAGCAAGAGACCATTTCTTTTCTCTCCCCTTCAGATTTCTGCAAGTGGTATTATTGGCTAAAATCAGAGGATGCCTAGTTAAGCTTGATTTATACACTTAATTGTCTCCACCAGCCGAAGGCATGGGGGAGAGTATGTTTTCCCCTTCGTCCGTCCGTGTGTCCGTCCGTCCGTCCGTCCGTCCGTGCGTGCGTGCGTGCGTCCGTCCGTCCGTCCGTGTGTCCTCGCAGTTTGTGTGCACCTAATCTCAGTCGCCGTTGGCCCGGTCGCTGCCAAAATGAGCACACACATTCCCTGGATGCCAATCTAGAACCTCTGCCCTAAACTTTTCAAATGGGCCTTTTCTAGCGCCACCTAGTGAGCGATGTTCGCAAAACACATTTCTGTGCACTACTCTTACAGATTTTGTCCAAAAATCCTACAAATCGGTAGGCAGTATCTCGACAGTCATGTGATCGACACGGATCTGTCCGATTTTGCATATTCCATCCTGATTGGCTAAGATTGGCTTCCAAAGTTTGTAGGATTGAGCCGTTTTGAACAAAATGCCTCAAATCCCAAACGCAAAGTGCAATTATCATGAAATCGCGCACACACGTTCCCACTAGGTCGAGGAAGAAATGCCACTTCAAATCTTTGAAATCAGCCTCATGGTGGCGCTATAACAGGCCGATTTGTGGTTTTACCTATAACTCAACCGATCAGTTTCAAACTTTGTAAGCGCACTCACTAGAGGCCAAGGAAAAACCCTTTCCCTGCATTTTTCACATCAGCCTTTTATAGCGCCACCAAGAGGCCGACTTATGTAAAACACAATTTTTCCTATTATTCCTTGAGATTTTATCCAAAAATCATGCAAATCGGTACACAGTATCTCTATAGTCATGTGATCAAGTCCGATCCGTCTGATATTTCATATTCCATCCTGATTGGCTAATATTGGCTTCCAAAGTTTGCAGGATTGCTCAGTTTTTGAACAAAATGCCTCAAATCATCAACGCAGCTTGCGATTAGTGTGAAATTTGCCACACATATTCCCACTATGTCAAGGAACAAATGCTACCTTTTTCACATTGGCATGTTATAGCGCCACCAGCAGGTAGACTTTTGCAAAACACATTTTTGGAACACAATGCTTCAAATCAAGCATGCAGCGTCCGATTGCCATGAAAGGTCTAAGGTGAAGAACATATGCCACCCTTTTTACACTAGTCTATTATACAGTAGCACCACCAGGACGCCTGGCCTGGTGGAGACCTGTGCTCGGAAGAGCACTGCTTCTAGTTAATAATTGATTTGTACAACTGTATGTTGTATGTCAGAGTCACACACTGAAAATAGCTTCTCTACAGTGGTGGAAAAAGTACTCAAATGTTTTACTTAAGTCAAAGTATCAATACTGCAATGTAGAAATACTTTGTTACAAGTATATAAAGGGCAATGATCTTTCTCACTTAGTGAAGGAATCGGAAGTGGGGTAATTGCACTCTCTGCAGACCTTATGGCATAAGACTCTGTGGGTGTTAATGGTATATGTGCTCATTTTAGTAATTATTTAATACCTTTATGTTGTGTTATTGTCATGAATTATTTTTGTTTGTTTTTCTTTTTTGTAAGTTTTTTTTTCCATATGTGGTGTCATTCGAGTTATTTTATTGCAGTTTGTATTTTCATTTTCATGTATTTGTATTTGTTATGTGTGTCTTTAAAATAGAAAGAAAAAGAAAATAAACATATGGTTAAAAAAAAGTCTGGTATTCAAAATGTACTTGAGTAAAAGTACGAAAGTATTGGGATCAAAATGTACTTAAAGCACCAAAAGCAAAAGTACATGTTTGAAAATAGCCGATCTACAAGCTCACACCTCACAGTTGTGAGCTTGTAGATCGGCTATTTTCAAACAGCCAAGGTATAAAATAGTTGCCTGACTGCGAGCGCCAGACATCTCACACTACGTTCACTACGTTTCACCAACAGGGGGGGGTGATGTGCGGACTGAAGTGTCAGGCTAATAAAATAGGGCTAAAGTGTTTTTTGTATGTTTTGTAATATTATTGTATATAAAATAACTAGTAACTAAAGTTTTCAAATAAATGTAGTGAAGTAAAAATACAATATTTGGATCCGAGATGTAGTGAAGTAGAAGTAAAAGTATTGGAAATTGGAAATAGACCTACTCAATTAAAGTAAAGAGACATCAGAATTGTACAGTACTAGAGTAAAGTACTTTGTTACTTTACACCACTGGTTGCAGGCTTTTTTCTTCTCTGGGTCAACTGATTCTGTACAGTAACATGTAATATAGACCTGAGAAAATCCATAAACCTAATTTACTTAAGTCTTACATGCATTAGCCTATGAGAGAGGGATGAGGTATACTTTATTAATACCAGAGGGGAAATGGAGGCGTTACAGCAGCATAGTGTGACACTGACAATACATACATAAACTACTAGACAAACAGTAACACAACAGACACAATATGGACACAAACACAAAAGACCAGGATCGACAAATACATGAGGGAGAGAGTTCTTATAAGTGTTCATTGTACAGTCTGATGGCAGTTGGCAAGAAAGAGAATCTGTATCTCTCCGTGTGCATTTTCGGAGGGAGAGTGAGCCTCTGGCTAAAGGTGCTCACCCTGTCCGGCCTACATCCTCTGATTAAGGCTACCTCACTTATTAGGTTACCTCACAATAACCCTGGTGTCCCTATTTTGGGCACGTTGTTGTTATAAGCCAAACAAATAGCCGATCTACAAGCTCACGTGTGACGGTATACAACGCGTTGTGAACTTGTAGATCTTATACAGTACCATGTAGTAGGCCTCTGCAGAGGCGATACAATGCTCTCTCATCTGTTTGTTGGTGACACTGTTAATGTTTTGAAATATAGCTCCCAAAGGGTGCTGAAGCCTGAAGAAGTCTGCACTCATGGCTACCAGTCGAAAAAGTTTTTATTTCATTTTATTTTAAGCGACAACGTTTAGATCTGTGTCAGTGGCTCGGTGTGGGTCTTCATCAGACCAGATGAAGGTCACAGTGAACTTCACAAGTGTGGAGTGTCAAGTGTTAAGTCATTTTAAACAGTGTTACCAAACCAAAGGTAGTTTTGCGTTGTTGAAAGTCTATTCTCCGCGGTGGTGAACCCCTCAGCACCCCACCTACTCTGTAAAATACATTATTTTTGGCATGAAATAAAGTGCATCCAACTCGACCGCCGCTTATTTCCGGGTTGGGGGCTTTTAAGCCGTGACATCATTTTGTAGGCAGAGGAGAATCTGCCCCCAGAGCATTTTCTGTCCCTCGCTATTTTCAACAGATCCGAGACAAAAATAACGACTAAAGTATAATTCTAACACTTTCCTTTCAACAACAAAGAGAAGAAAAATGTGTAAATAGTAAAAATAGTAAAAGATTCACGGAAACTGGGGGCAGAAATTCTCCTCTGCCTACAAAATGATGTCATACTTAACAGCCCCAAGTATCTGCGGTGGCCGCTAGGTGGCTCGAGGTGGATGCGTTTTATTTCATGACAAAAATAATGTATTTTACAGAGTAGGTGGGGTGCTGAGAGGTTCACCACCGCGGAGAATAGACTTTCAACAACTCAAAACTACCTTTGGTTTGGTGAGTAGTGAAGTAGTTTAGTTTATTTTGACTGATGTTGAGCGCTCGGAGGGGCTGAGATACTGGAGTCTAGCCATTTCCCGACGGGTCTGTCAGAGCGTCACCGGGAGGTGACGCGATGGACCAGAGCTAGTGGAACACTTGCATATCATGACCACGAGGAGGCAGTAAAGGCATTGATTGCACTGTTGGTATTCATCAATCATTATGATTAATCGTTGCAGAAGGTAAGGGTACTTACATGACAGTGTAGATGTGCAATTGCTTGGGAATTTCTCCAGTCCCCACCTTTTGAAAAAGTATGGGATGTCTACTGACCTGGAGTAGGCAGATGCTAATGCAGTCTGACTCGAGAGATGCATTACTAACTTTACATTTGCCTTTTGCCTGTTATCTCTCTACGGTACCACATTACTACAGTATGGAATTGTCCAATTTGCTATCCAACGATAACAACATATTCTAAGTTTTGGGTCTGAGAGGCGGGAGACAAGTAAAAGTTTGAGGCATCACGCATTGACTGCATAAAGGCTGGTAACGCAGGGTGCCAATCACTCCGACGTCTTCTTTACGTCACACTGACCCCGCCCTCCCCGGAAACTCACTTCATTTGACAGAAGCAGCACCATGGCTCCTCCAGTTGCAGTGTCGCCACTTATCAAGGTAAAGCCTAACAACATGAAGTATATGACGGGATTACAGCTCTTTTAAATCCGCGTTTGCTGTAAAAACTGTGAAAGAATAAGTGACTGACCTTCGTCCATTTTCCTGCAAGACAGCTGGCAACCTGCTAGCAGTCATGCTAACGCCTGTTAGCATAGTAGGCATGCGAATGACATTGACAGTTCAAACGGATGGATCGCTGCCCAGTAGTCTAATCAAAGTGTTTACATTTCACATGACGTCTTTTACCTGATGCATCTGAATGATTTAATTGTAATTCGACATGTAACCAGGGCATCGAACACCTCCTTACGTACACAAGGTCACTGGCTGTGCAGTGATAATTGGAGTGATAAAGTACCCAGTGCAGCTCATCAAATTAGCTCACAAGGTGTCGCTATGAGACATGTTGGTGTGAGCTTGTAGATTTGCTGTTTTCGGTCAGGATGTAAATCAGTGAAAAGCTGTGCTGATGACAGTTTATACAAGGTCAAGATGTTTCAAATTTAATCGAGCATTCCAGCAAAAAATGGATTATTAGAGCCCAATACAGTATATGCCACCAGGTTAATCTTTGGCATAGGATACTGTTTGCTGGTCTCTGGCACATTAATTGCTGGTT
The DNA here is from genome assembly GCF_963921795.1 of Nannobrachium achirus. Taxonomy (NCBI): domain Eukaryota; kingdom Metazoa; phylum Chordata; class Actinopteri; order Myctophiformes; family Myctophidae; genus Nannobrachium; species Nannobrachium achirus. Next base: position 20,137,468 of record NC_137822.1, read on the forward strand.
TGAAATGGCCCTGTTCAGATACCAATTAGCTCACATGAGAATTTGCATCATCAATGCATTTAGAAACCTTTCAATTGTATTATATTTTCCAGTAATGATATATTGAGCGGGCACCCCAGATCTCCCAGTAAACACTAGCCGTCATTTAGCCCAATGGTTATGTTTAGCCCTCATTTGAACCGTCTATCGTCAGTCTGTCTATAGACCGATTGTAGCTGATTACATTTAATCCATTATTCCATACTTGTTGATTAAAAAAACAGCTTTAATATCCACACCTGGTTTTCAAATATTGGACTAAAGTAATATTAAGAGCCAATTTCACTATATAGTCGAGTTGAGTTGTAGCCGTCATCTGAACGCTAGCCATGTAACGATATATTACCGTTTCAGGACAAACGTGTGTTAGACCATCTTTTTTTTTAAATACATTTTTATCAAGTTGTTCATTATCGGATGCTAACAGTATCTCCCGGTTCTACCTTAATAGTTGATTGCATCCACTGAGCAGTTTCTGGCCATTGCACGTCTAAAAGACGTGCTGGTCAATACCTTTGAAACATTCTAAAAGTGTAATAAATAATTGCATAATGCCGTGGTACGCTGCTCATGACAGCATACTATTACTTCTCTGAGTTACATAATTCATTCTGACACCAACAGCCACAAACACACAAGACTGCATGTCTCCCACCCCCACCATACGATAATGATTGATTAAATACAATCGTTTTATAGCTATGCATCAATATAAAGTAGTTTGTGTTGTCAAACAAATGCACCGACCTCAAACGAACAGCGGGAGGGATATGTCAACTACTAATAGCTGCTGGAATACACACAAGTAACAAGCTGTGCCGTGGTCTAGGGGTAGGGCACAGGTTTCATAAGTAGAAGGTCTGGAGTTCGAACCCCGGCGACTCCCAGTGTCAAATAAGAACAGTGTAAAAAATCATTACAAATACGTTCAGCTGCGGTGGTTCGAGTAGCAGACGGCGCTCAGAACGAAGGAATAATGATTTTAAACCTTGCTGGCTGCCATCAATTTCACTACATTTTCACTACTTTCGGCGGCCGCTAGGGGCCGCTAAAGGCGTTTAAATGGCGGTTATGTATAACCGTCATTTAAACTTTAAATTCTAAACTCGTCACAGACCGGATCTAGCTATACGTCTGGTTAGGGCGAAGACGTCATATGAACGTGTTCTAACCACCAAATTGCTTAGTGGGCTGTAAAATCTTTAACAACTAAATAAAGATGATCATGATGGTCAGATACCTTAAAATCAGACGAATCAACCCCCCACTCACTTTGATATAAACACTTTTGCCTTGTTTTGAGCTACTGTATAATGTCAAGCTTGTCACTTTTATGAGAGTTAATTTAAAAAGCCCAGAAAATATATGTTCTAGACGTACTATCATGATGTGTTAACACTGTCTAATCAGGCTGTATCTTTTATTTCAGACGGCCAGATGGTCTGCCTTGCTCCTTGGCGTGTTGTATGGCAAACAGAGGTTTGGTAAGTATGTGTCAATGCATGAATGTGTGTGTCTGTTAGGGCACCTGGGCGATATTGACACAATAACATGTCACAACCATGGTCCAAATACTAGAGATGTACCGATACCATTTCTTCCTACGTACCGCACGACACAGAGTAACGATCCGATAAGTGTGTAATTAAAGGAAAAACTAGGACAATGGTTCTCAAAGTCAGGTTCCAGGGACTCTCAGGGTTCCTTGAGGGAGTTCTGAATGGACCGGTCCCTTACATGTCTGTAACTCTTGAGTGTCCCATTTGGTTATGTTTGTACACTCAAGCGTTATGGGGGTCCTTGAAATGAGAAGGTTTGAGAACCACTGATCTAAAAATATGTAAAAATTAAAAAAACATAAGCATACAAAATAATGGATTACTGTAAATGGCATATCATGTGTACCAACATTTTAGCCAGTATTGTGCTGATACTGGTTTTCAGGGAAAAACTTGACCAAATACTACTAATAATAAATAATTGATGTTAATTTCCTTCAGTTAGAACCATAGCAGTAAATCTATGATCATAGCAATGCTGTGCATCCATTTCTAATATGGAAGAGGAAGTCCAGTAAACCATCAGTTTTGTTTTACTGTATATGAAGATGTGTCGGGCTGGCAATGAAATGCAAACCAATATGCGTAATTGATACTATACTATTATACAATATCGCTATAATACGTTTTTTCTATTAATTTATTGTAGGAAGCTGTTAGACCTTTTTCCAGATCGCTGCCATGTACAGCGCACAGCCACACACACACACAGAGTCACTTGACACACTTTCCACCGCAGTTATGGTTGCTGCTCTGAGAACTCAGTCTATTGAATATCTATGTATTCACAAATACTAGATAACATGTACAAATGTAGCCCTACAACTAGGCATGGTTTGGTAAAGCAGCACAGAAAAATAGATGTTCTCTTATGTGGTCCCTGGTACAGTATTCTTTCAAATGGTTATCCAAATACATATACATTTGTGGGTCCTTGACATGAAAATGTTAGAGAACTCGGCCTAGAGTGTTACTGTTATACAGCCAGACAATAAAGGTATCACACATGATAGGTCCCTTGCGTTATGTGTTTGTTTGCAAGGAAGTGATTCAGAACAGCAGGTGTGCCTAAAAAGCAACTCAGCAGTTGATGCTGTAGTGTAGGGGTTTTCAAACCTTTTTCCCTCAGGGGACCTCTGTAAATAACTTTTTCATCCACAGCACACCTGAATTACACTGTTATTTTTTAGAATCTTGCATCATATTGGAGAAATATCCGTTTCCATCAGAACTGACTGATAATAATGTTATACTTGACGTTTAACCACTTGAACCCCAGCATGCCTATTCTGGGGGTAAGGTTCACCAAAAATAGCCGATCTACAAGCTCACAAGTTGTGAGCTTGTATATCTGCTATTTTTGGTGAAGAGAGTTGTCGTAGATAGAAAAAGAACTCAAGTACAGTGCAAATCAGGTCTTGTTTTACTAGGCATAGTGAAGTGATATTGATGTAGTGATATTGATGATTCCAAATATCAAATTATCTCGCGGCACCCCTGGACTGGCATCACGGCACCCCAGGGGGCACCCACTTTGAAAACCCCTGCTGTAGTGTACATGCAGTGTAATAATCATGCACATAGACTTAAAGTGTTTGTTTAACATTTCAAATGACTGTCTTGCAGAGTACTTGAAGCCCATCGCTGAGGAGGAGAGGAAGATTGAAGAGGCAGAGAAGAAGGCCAGAGAGGAGCAGGAGCGAATCTACAAACAGCTGTCTGAAGGTAACAACATTGGCCAAATGTTCAATTAACGGAGGGAGAAATTGATAAAAAAAAAATAGCTGATCTACAATCGTGAGCTTGTAGATCTGCTAATTTCTCTATGTATCTGTGGAACTGAGTTAAACAAAATGTAATGCATCAACTCTCAACTCCCTCATTCTAAGTGTTTGTCACAGTGAGGGGTCACCACTCACCAGTTCAAAAATGATTATTTTGGGGAGTCGCGGCCTGAATAGGTTGAGAAGCACTGTATTAGCCCATTAAGACCTGGAATATGCATCCATGTCACTAGATTTTAACCACTTTTACCATTATTTTATGCTTTAGCTATTAAAAAATAGCACATATACAATCTCGCAGCTGTGCCGCGCTGCAAACTTGTAGATATGCTATTTTTGAAAAATGGACAACACACTGACAAATGTATGTCTTTCTTTCTCTCCTCTGCAGCAAATGAAGACACCATCCTGAAGTAAATGCCTATGGACCTGGTATCATAATAATGTTCTGTCAATAAAATGACCAAGTTATTTTTCATTTATTGGAGTCTCATTTCTTTTCTATTCTCAGGGCATTGAGATGGGGGGGGGGGGGGGGGGGGTTAGATGTTGGATCCTGTTGATCACAGCCAGGTCTAAAGCTGCAGTGGCTCCCTCTCACCTAAAGACTTAAGCATTGAGATCCTCTGTTTTCCGTGCACCACGGCACGTTTAACTAAGTACATAACTAAGGCTTTAATCTCTGCAAAGGAGGGAATATCTTGGCAAAATTACTGTATGTGTCGTTGTGTTTTATACATGTCCAGCGTGAGATGAGCCTGGAGGGAAAGCGTGGTGGTAATCCTGCCCTATTTTAGCAGCAGCAATCCCAGGATTGAGGTCAGGGGCCAGTGGCAGAAAGTGCAGTGTGGACAATACTGTCTGTGTATTGTACAATAATACAGCCGTCAATTTGATCTCTACACCATCACATTGCATAAGTGGTTGTATTTTATCAATTTTCTTACAGTTATAAATGTATCTCTTTTTTTATAGAACAGTTAAACTAAAATTGAATCTATTGTTCAAAATAATATTTTATACATTTTCAAAAATAGTGGATCTACAAACTCGTGTCTCAGTGAAAAGTGCATTGAGCTGAGCTTGTAGACCCATTATTTTTTCTAACTTTCAACATTTTCTGTATTCGTTGATATATGCCCCAAAAAGTGCTTCTTGATAACAATTAATCAAATTAATTGATAGAAGGTACCCATATCACCATATTTTCTTATTCTTGTCAATGAATTACCTGGAATGCAGAGTGAAGGCAAGCTTTTATTTCTGCCCCCACCATTTAGCCATTTGTGTGTTGTGTATAAATATACAGTATATGGCAATGTAGGGAGACAGTCGTTTACTACTGTAAATCTATGACATTTAATAACCTTAATGTGGGTGGAAAGGACAGTGCTTAGAGATGACGGCTACTGTGTAAGAGGCTTTTCCTACAGGTGAGTCACCAGCGACTTGTAGGCGAAGTAGTGAGATGCTAGTTCAACAGGCAGGTAAAGTAAAGCCACAGATGAATGGTTGGACAGCAGTGCATCCATATTAAAATATGTTCAGGTGTGAGGAGAATTTGATTAAGATAATTGCCCTTTTGACTCGTTAAGGCCAAGGAATTGAACAGGAAACCTAACATTTATCTTTTAACCTAGTATGTATGTAAATGTGAATACAATATAAGACTAAAGTCAATTATGAGATCTTAAAGCTGAATGTAAAATAAAAATACATTTATTTATTGGATAATGTATATACAAAAAAAAAGACTAAAGTCAATGAGATCTTAGTGCAGAAAGTATCATAAAAATACATTTATTTATTGGGTAATGATTGTATAGAGGACCTAAAGAGGTGAGCTTTAATACTTATGATACAGTATATTATCTGCCTTCAAATGAATCTGCAGAATAAAGGGTAAGATGTATTCCCAAATATATTTTCTATCAATACAACTGAATGGTTGAGAGCTCATCAATTAAATTAAGAACGTTTTTAAAGATTTTTTTTTTTGGGGCTTTTTCTGCCTTTATTGGATAGTACAGTAGACTGACAGGAAACGGGGGGAGAGACACGCGGCAAAGGTCGTCCGGATCGGGAATCGAACCGGCGACGCCGCCAGGCATTAATACCTATATGGTATGCGCCTAGACCAGTAGGCCACCGGGTGCCCCAAATTAAGAACATTTTGAGACAAGTCCACACATTGCATAAGTAATGGGCTTAATATTTGTAATCTACAACAAAAAAGAATTCAAGACTTATCACAGACTCAGAGTTTAATTAGGCCTATCTATTTGTAATCTAGAAAAATATTTTGATATATTTACAGTGATAGGAGGGATTTCTTTTTTCTTTCTTTCTATAATTCCTTGCAAAGAATCATGTAAATATTTGCTATTTTTGTTAAACCTTTGGCTCATTATACAAAGATGATGTCTGGCTGTAGGCCAACCCAGAAGCTACATTTGCTCCGCCATGGGTTCAGTCACACTACAGATTTTTACCCTATCTGGGTTAGGGTTAGCGTAGACTTTATTGACTGTAGCATCACTTGATCTCTTTTGTTATATTCATCATCTAACTTTAACTATCTAGTTAAACACATGTGTAAATATTGAATTACAGAAAGAACAAAATAAAGTTGAATGACCTTTTCTTTTTGGAATATACATAAATTAGTTCAAAGATAATTAGTGTGCTACAGTTCAATCCAATCGACTGTACTTGTACCTAACCTGTGTATATATTCTATACACATGTACAAATATTACAATAATGCACAATACATATTTGAAGAAGAGCTCCAAACATTTTGTACAGCCTTTCAAATGGTTGATGTGGAAGGACCTGCCATTATACTGTACAAATAACTATATGTGAAATCATAAGAATACACGCATGTAGTCCCAGGTAGAGCATGTTCATGCTTAAATGGGACATTCTAACATATAGACATATAATGGGGTCAGATATCTGTTCACAAAAGCTTATGGAGAGATATATAAAAGTTCTGGGTCATAACGGTTGGTGCAGTTAAAAACGTGACCTATACAAGAATACATGCACCCAAGCCTCTCCAACCTGTCTATTACTTGTGGCTTATGGTCTGCAGGTAATGTTCCGAGGCATGTCTCCTGTGTGCAGTCTCCTGTGTGAAGTCCCTTGAGGACCAAATATTGTCTTGTTTTGGTGTTTGTAGGAAATAAACAAATGGATATCCGGGATGCTCTCTCAGTTCTGTCACCATGATGATGGCTATTCTTCATTAAGCTTTCATATTAGGCTCTATGCACAGCAGCCATTTCGGAGAGAAGTTGGGTCCCTTCTCACTTTCTTCACATTAATAATAATGAAAACTCTGTTCCATTCTAGTGAAGCGTTTACATGAGCAGGTACTGTATATTCCACTTGTATATATGTATGTATAAAAATGCTAAACACCTCAGAATAGAAAGCACATTCCGAATGAATTTTCATTCGGGTTTGGAGGGGTGGTATACCGGTATGCTGTTTCAGGTTCCATGTAAACAGTTGAAATAAAAGTTTTGAGAACCACTGTACTAATGGAACAGAGCCTTCATTAGTATCATTGAAGGATGTGAGAAGAGACCCAACTTCTCTCCAAAATGGCTGCTGTGCATATAGCCTATTTAAGTGCCTTGGAGGTGAAACTGAGTGGTTGGCTGTGGTGGTGGGTTGCATTCTGACGTTCAGCCCGTCACCTGCCACACTGCGCAGTCTTTGGTCTTCTAGCACACTGTGCATCCCTTGGAGCCTCCTGCTGGAGCGCCGGCTATTTAGAGACAAAGAATCAATCTGTGCATCAGTTGTATTTCATAAACCAGTTTGTAATGCAGAGTAATCGGCAGTGGTGGAAAGTAGCTAAGTACGTTTGCTTAACACATTGCATCCAATGTGTTAAGCATGTAACTTACCGGCGCGCTTGCATCTCCATTGTGCGCGCGCATGCCGTACATGGTAGGCACACACGTGGTCTTTAGCGTGGAGAAGAAAAAACCGACACGCGACTTGTTATGAATGAGCTACATCCAACACAATATGGCGTCGTATTGACAAAATAGCGACTTTAAGCTTTGACGGCTACGGCAGACGGCAACGGTAACCGTAAATGGATCAGTGCTCGATATATAAACCTGCCGCCGTCGCAGCCGTCTCTACAACGCCAGAAGCTCCCTTTCCACATAGTGGCTACAACGTCTGCTGCATAGACGCGTCGCCATGGGAACCAAAGAGTTCAGTAAAAGGGGTGGGAACCCGTCGCCGACGGCTGTTTGCTTAACGATTTTGACTGCTACAGTATGGCGATTGCATCATCGCAGCCGTACTCCGCCTGGCGTTGCCGTCCTGAAAATCATCGAGCTTAAAGTCCCTACTGAGCATAGGAGAGAGACGAAGGAGGAGAACAGGGCTGTGAATGGATCCCAGATGAATGGGTTTCTATGAGGAAATGGAGTCGATAGCAGTGCGAGGCCGCTATTGAGTTGTTTTGCTGGGACGGTACCTATGTCCCCCAGGTTCTATCTTCCCCTGGTTCTATGTTCCCCACTTACCCTCACAAAAAAGGTTCTATGTTCCCTGCTTACCTAAAAAGGTCCTATGTTACCCAGGTTCTGTGTTACCCACTTACCCCCACAAAAAAGGTTCTATGTTCCCCGCTCAACTAAAAAAAGATTCTATGTTCCCCGCTCATCCAAAAATGCAGGAAACATTCATTTCTAATTATTGCAACCGAAAGTCGCAGTATACCATGAGAAATGTAGCAGCTTGTCTCCGTCTGTCTGTCAGTCCTTCCTTCAGTCAGTCAGTACACATTTTACAGTCTATATTGGTTCCCTTGTCACTGTGACATCACTCTGACATCATGCTCTGATGTCACTGGCTTCATGTCCCTTTTATGCCCATATATTTTATGCCCATATATAGTCGACAATGTGATGTCAGAACATAGGCATTCCCAGATCACACTTGCAAATTAATTACATCCTTGTCCGTTTTATGCCCATACTGTATATGGAGATCCCTGTCCTGATGTCATCAATATTAAGGGCATATCTGGGAATGCCCATAGTTGGTAGTGCCCATATATGGGCATGTTCAGCCAATCTCAACAGGCACTGGGGAGATTGGGTAACTGGTCCGATATACATCACTGGCCAGATAGCCAAGAATTGGCGCGCCCTCACCCAATGGGCGAGGTTGCATGTCGCCCTGAGGTGTCTTACTAGTTAATAACAACTCTAAGCACCATATTTTTGTTATGACTGGGGCACCTGGACATCTGGGCACTAGGGACATGTAGGCATTTGGACAACTGTATAAGTGGGCACCTAAATTAGGATTGCCAACATTTCCTAGTGCACAGATGTCCCACTATTTCCTGCATTTGAATTGGAAACATATACTACATGTACCTTTTTGGGGGGGGGAACATAGATCTTCTTTTTTTTTTTTGGTTGAGCGGGGAACATAGAACCTTTCTTGTTGAGTAGGGTGGGTGGGGAACATAGAACCTGGGGAACATAGAACCTGGGGAACATAGAACCTGGGGAACATAGGGAGGGCATAAGGAGGACAAAGCATGAGCTTGTAGAACTGCTATTCCCAAAGCATATACATTTGGAAACTTGTAAAATGGGACATTCTGCAAAATGAGCACTTTTACTTTCAGTACTTAAGTATATTTTAATGCGAATACTTTTGTACCCAACTTCCATTATCCTGGGCTGGAACATTTGCCAAAAAATAGCAGATCTACAAGCTAACAACACGTTGCTAGCTTGTAGATCTGCTATTTTTTGGCAGAGAGATTTGTTATTTACAGGTCCGTTACCAAGCAGCTCGGCAAATAAAAGGTGAATTGATACCAGTGCATGACGGAGGATAATTTCACAATAAATGTAAATCTCCACGATACGATTATTGCGTGTGTTTTTTATCACGATAAACGATAATAACTCGCCATAGTGCAAAGCGATAACATTTGTGAGAAGTACTGTACTGTTACCGGGACGAGGAAGAGGCTTTCCCGCTGCTGCCACAAATTTGGCCTCCCACGCTCCTCCTTTAGTCTTCCACTCCTTGCTGTTGTTCAGAAGACCATCATACATGGGCTGGACTTGTGGATGGAAGCGAGCAAACTCCTGAACAAAAGAGTGAAGGATAACATTTAGACGGTCTTGAAGGTCTCACTTTGACAGTGTACAAATGGTGCCAAATGGACCCCTTAGCGTCCATACAGACTTCCACTTTGAGAGACACTGGTGTACAGTATTGTCATGTCTTTACACAAACCTAAAACGGTTGCCAAAATCTGTTTGAACGAGAGACAGCACGGTTGCCTTTTTGTTTCAGTGAAAATGTTAGCTTATATCTTTTGCTTAAAACAATAAATAAATAGAAAGCGGGTGTATTTTCAGTTGAAATGAAATAAAGAGCGCACCCAAAAGGTGCTGACTAGAAAATATTATGCCAAGACTGCAGAAGCTTCTCTGTAACTGATCATTTGTCATCAACGCTGAGGCGTGCATCTGCCTTTTTCTAAAAAGTAACCCACTTAAAACCAGATCCGTACCTTGTAGACAAATGTGCAGACAAAGTCAATGAAACCACTAAATAGCTTTGGAAGTTGATTAGCGTAGGCTCTGTCCATCATGGCCTGGGGGTAAAATAAAGAAAAAGATTACTTGAGTAGTATATGCTGTAGATGCACACATATAATATACACACACACACACACACACACACACACACACACACACACACACACACACACACACACACACACACTGTAAATACACAAACTTACAATAGGTAGCTTTCCCAGTTCTGTTATCTCCATGTCTCCCTGCTCCCAGAACTCTTCTGCTAAATCCATGGCCAACTGCAAGGGGTGCACGCACGCACGCACGCACGCACACACACACACACACACACACACACACACACACACACACACACACACACACACACACACACACACACACACACACACACACACACACACACACACACACACACACACACACACACACACACACACACGTTAATTCAATGAAAAGGAGCTAATTTGCATGTATGTTTTGTAATGATCGTCTAGTAACTACAGCTTTCAAATAATTGCATTGGAGTAAAAAGTACAATATTGTATATAAAATATACTACACATGTAGTGTAGTAGATGTATAGAATATATTGTAGAGATTTTCTTCTCGAGTAAATGTATTTAGTAGTCTCGCGTAGCCAGACAACTATTCCACAATCTCCGAATGCTATATAGAGTCTAGAACGGCAGCTCCCGAACGGCGAGTATCGGAAGTTACACAATAGCTCAGACAAAGTCATTCGAGCGGCCTATTCTTGTTATAGGTGTATAGTTTAAGAAAACGTTTGAAAACATCATGGAGGTAACACCAATAACACCAGAGAAAGACTACCGGTAAATAACGGCCCCAGAAATGTTGAAAGAAGACATAACGCTTCCAGTAGGACATGTTATTGTAAGTCGCTTTGAATTAAAAGCGTCTGCTAAATGCCTAAACTGTAAACTGTTACTGCACCAAGGGAGCGGTTGCGTCACATCCGCTTTATCTCGCAGACTCGCACTCATCGTTTCCATTTCCGTTTGCCAGACTGTATGCCGGGAGCATTTGCCCAAATCGCGGAGGCAACAGTCTGGCCTCGCGAGACTATGTATTTAGTTACGGTACTTTCCACCACTGCAAGTCTCACACTTTCATTTGTTTAGAATTAGATTTTGTTGTTTTGGTTCAGTGATTGTGTGGTCTTTGCTGGTGAACTCTTAAGCCTCATTCAGACCATTCGCGCGTTGTGTGTGTGAGTGCAACGGCTTCAGTATCTTTGCCCCAGTTGGAAAAATCCAAGTGAAGCGACCTTCCCTCCCTCACGACTTCACCATTCGCGCCTTGAATGTGACGTTACATATTTTTTTCCAACACTGACCAGCGCGACCAAAGTGAAGTGATTGTAGCTTCAGGTTTTAACGCAGCATAAGAAGGTAGTGCTCCTCACCTTGCTGTGCAGCTCCCAGGGTTTGGTGAAGGCTGACAAGTCACATGCCACCATCATCATTGCCCTAAGGGAAATCAAAATGAAAGATTTGTCAGTCTGTGCCCTTCGCTGATAACATAACTTCTAATGACTAATACATTACTACTTATGTTCTGAAAACGGGAATGAATTGAACATTGTATTGAATGTTATGGGCTTTGTATAATGTCTTGTGGAGATATAGCCAGAAACATACAGCCTTTTTTGCATTTACCCAAGCTCATTAATGTTATACTTTAATGCTTGTTTTTGTTGTCTGCAGTAAGTCCATTCAAGGCTGATCCCTAAGACGAATATTTTAGACCAGGGGTCTTCAACAGTGGTTTCAGAGTTACTACAGGGGGGCCGCCAAATCTTTGTGTGATAGGATCATGTTTTTTACATTAACCCTATTAACATCCCTATTCTGAGTGGAACATTAGCCAAAAATAGAAGATAGCAGATGAAAAGAATAGCAGATAGCAGATGAGGTGTTGTAAGCTTGTAGATCAGCTATTTTTGGCAAAGAGGTTTGTAGAGGGAAAAGAATACGGTTCAAGTAGTTAAATGTCTGAAAATACACATTACTCCATGACAGTGCTGTCAAACAAGTCTAAGCTGTCTAAGAAATCTATGATCATTTTTGATCTGCAACACAATATTATACAATATGTAGTGGGGGTCCCTGTTTCATCTCTCTCTCAGCCAAGGGGTCCCTGGCCTGAAAACGTTGAAGATGTTGAAAATGTTGGGTGATTTTCACCAACACAATGGTTATCGGTTTTTTATTGTGTTGCTGATGTCTGAGGTGGAACGATAATCGCTATTATCGTTTATCATGATAAGAAATACTCACGATAACCGTGAACCTCTGAATGATGTCATATTGTAGTTTAGACAGAATAGAAATAAATTCGTCTATAAATATGAATCAGCCCTTAACAGGCTGTCACATAGGCCTGTATTGTGTAGAATTCTACGGTCTGCTGGCGCAATGACACTTGTCATGTAAAGGGGGCTTAAGGGTGGTCCTAGAGGAAAATGAGGATTCATCCTCTGTAGAGCATAACTGTGCTCAGCAAGTTTAATGGCTAAAGACATACAGTAGCCATCCATAAGCCTGATTAATCTGTGTTGTGTGTCAGTGTCAGTGTATTGAGTATATTGACTATTTACAATGGAGCATAAAGTAAGCATTACTGCATGCGTGTGCGTGCGTCTGTGTGTGAGCGTGCATGTGGCACTCACGAGAGAATCTCTTTCCTTGTGGCCTCTAGGGCCATATAATCTGTCCACTTCTTCTCATCTTCGTAAGTTTGACGTAGGTCAACAATCTTCTTGAACATGGCTCTCTTCCTGGGTAGGAGGAAATGGATTACGATTTAAAATAATAACTACATGTTGGTATAATAACAGTAGTTCCTTACACAGGTTTCTTATATCATCACTCCTGAGTCAGTATTCTGTTGTCTACTATTTACTCATTCTCACAATCCCGAACTAGTGTGTAAGCAGAGAAATTAGAGATTGACCATTATAAAAAGCCAGATAGCAAAGAGATAAGTAAGGAGCAGAATATTTACCATGGAAAAGCATAGGTAAAGAAACAATATGAAGGAATATGAATAATGTCTTTGCATTGGTTCTGTGATACTGTTTAATGAGAATCCTAGCTGTGTCCACCCAGTTTTAGCCCATTCGCTGAATTACATTTTACAATAGGCGGAGATCTCTGATCTGCTGGCTATGTAAGACTAGGAGAGGGAACAAAACAGTGTGGGTGAGACGAGTGTCAGATGTGGTACTGACGAGAAGTACAGAGCCAGATCAGTGCCGACGATGGCAACGTCCATGAGGGCCATGGCGGTTTCATGTTGCCGCTTGTTGAGGTTGACGAAGATGTTCAAAGACTATAGTTGAAGAGATGAAACAGAGGAGAGGAAGAGAAACAGAGGGTTACAAGTAGGGCGTCTGATGATGGTTTGTGAACTGCAGAAGGTGATTTGTCAAGAATTGTCAGAAGTGTACGCACTTTTTGAACTGTGATCAAAATGTTAATTCCTATTCCTTTTAGTTTCCCGGAAAGTAGCAGTTTTGTACATACAAGGTTTCCGCCCGATAAACAGTGTTGATTTCGTCGACTAAAACTATGACGAAAAATGTTTGTCAACTGCGTTTTTTCACTAAAGAAAACTAAGCTGTGATGACTAAAACTAAGACTAAATATATTGACAATTTCGTCAACAAAATAAAAACTAGACTAAAACATTAGGGAGGGACTAGTGAGAAGAGAGTCATTTTATGTTTGGTTGCTCTCAGGTGAAAATAGCCGATCTACAAGCTCACAATGTGTCGCAGCGCGACGCGTTGTGAGCTTGTAGATCGGCTATTTTCAGCACACAACAAAGTGTAAAATCAGTCATTACGATGCCATCAAGGCCTTACAAAATACATTTTAGTTGACTAAATCAACTGCAGATTTAGTTGACTAAATCAACTGCAGATTTAGTCGCCTAAAATCTTATGATATTTAGTCGACTAAAATTAGACTAAAACTTTTCAGGTGACTAAATTATGACTAAAATTAAATTACATTTTATTCAAAATACTATAACTAAAACTAAATCAAATTCTGCTGTCAAAAACAACACTGCACCCGACGTACAGTGGTGTTTTACAGACATTCTGCATATTTTCAATCTCCTCATTGAAAGTTGAGTATGGGTGAAAATGAAATGTCTAAGAATGCTCACGTCAGGACTAATAACACAAGTAGACTACATGCTACAGAGCTAACAAGCTATCCTATTCCAAATTCTCACCTCATCATTCAGGAGGAACTTGCTTATCTCAAGATGGTGCCGCTCCAGATAGTAGGAACTATACATCTTACACAGAGGGTTCAATGATCTTTTGGGGTAGATACAAAACATGATTTAACCAAAAAGAGCTATCCACAATCACAACATGAATGTGATCATTTTGTTTAGCTGTCTTTAGAACAAAGTCCAGCGATAGCCTACTGTATATTTATCTCACATAGCACTAACATCCCAGAGCAGATAAAATATGCATGTAGTATGTGTCTATAACAACACAATGAACATAATGTCTGTTAAATGTATCTATTAAAGTGTGGCTTTGATCAAGCTGCGACACTTTGTGAGCTTGTAGATCGTCTATTTTTGGTACATGACACTGCACAGTGCACACAAATTATATCAAGCCATTAACAGTCAATATTTCAATTCAAGCATATTTGTGATACATTTAACAAAAGTAAACTGTATATATTTTAAATATTTCCTTACGGCACGCCTTTAATTATGCCATGGTCGGACCATGAAAAGGTTGACTTACTTGATCTGGTAGAGATTGTTAGTCCCTCTGTGGTCTATATCATGGCAGAAGGCTGCTGTGATCAGAGCCATTGTCTCCACGTCAGTGAAGTATCGCTTTAGTAACCCAGTCTGGACACACACACGCACACACACACACACACACACACACACACACACACACACACACACACACACACACACACACACACACACACACACACACACACAGAGTGAGAAAGAGACAGTTTTATTCAGTGGTTCTCAACCTTTTCTGGATCAGGACGTGCACTTAAAAACGTGCAAATGGGATCAGAGTCTGTTTAACCACTTGAACCCAGGATCGATATTCTGGATTAGCCCAAAATATAGCAGATCTACAGTACAAGCTCTCAACGCAGCATATTGCGACACGTTGTGAGCTTGTAGATGTGCTATTTTTTGGCAAAGAGATTTGGTGTAGACAAGCGGTTCAAGTACTACAGAGCCAACTCACGTCCAGTTTACTAAGTCTAGACTAGAGGGTTAGTGGTGACATACTGTATATATATATACCTGGACTAATTGACACATACCACTGAATGTGAAAATCATTATTGCTACTATACCGTTAACATGGCGAACATGGTTTGTCCCACATTGAAGCCATGGCGCCAGTTGTGGAAAGGTTTTACCCTGTGTCCCTTACTGAGTGAGTAGATGAAACGCACCAGCACCTGGTCAGAGACAGAAGGAGGTGAAGGTCAATTATTGGCAGGGACATTCTGATTCAGCCCAGGAAAAAGAGTTGGAGAGGCCCTCATTGCGCGCTATAGAGAGAGATCTCTCTATAGCGCTGCTGCTACTCAAAGATTTGCCATTTCAGATCATGACAAGTGACAAGCCAGTGGGCCAATTACATAAGTTATATTTCGTAATTGTCGGGTGGAAACCTTGTATGTCCAAAACCATTTTAAAAGTGATTTAAACTAAGCACACAACGCCTCTCGGTGCGAGGCGTTGTGTGCTTGTAGATCGTCTGTTTTCACTACCTTTGTGCGACAGCCTTGTATGATGAAGCAGGGCTTTGCTTTGCGAAGAAATGTACAAATTTGAAACTTGGAGATACGAGGTTTTCTGCCCGACAGTGACGATTTACTTTGTTAGCCACCCAGCCCCCAAAATGGAACGAAGGCCGACATTTTATTTTTATTTTTTTCCCAATGGCCAGCACGTCCCTGAGTATTGGAATGTGCTTTTAAGGTTTTTGAAAAGGGGTGTCACAGAAAGTGACAGAAACACACACACATACTGTACACACGTCACACACACACACACACACACACACACACACACACACACACACACACACACACACACACACACACAACTAACATTTAAATGTTACCAATAAAGCATCCACAATGGGAGCAGCTTTAATGGTTTTTGAAACCACAGAACACTGTAAAAAACAACACTCGCATTTTTTCAGTCGTGTTCCCTTATTTAGGCATACAAGCACAAGTGTTATTGCTCCAACACGCGTTACTCCGACGTTGCGTTCGTCCCACTCTCTCCCCATTACTAACCTTATCTACCAGTAAGACTCCTTAATCGGGAGATAAGCGACTGTCAGGTCGCATACACAAAGGAGTGTGTGTGCAAAGTTTGCCATGGATAGGGGCAACAGTGGCGGAGGGCAAAAGCGTGACGTGATGTGTGACGGACAGAGACTGACTGACAGCCAGTGGAGGTTTTGATAGTAACTGCGACCTGACGGTCGCAATATCCCTAACCGCAAGCGTAGCCACATAGTCGGAGTAATGAGATGTCGGACTGATGTGTCCCGATGAAGACGGTCGATTTGACATATGGCCCAAAGTGTGTGCCACCACCAAAACTGTGGGAGGAGTAGCGCAGCAAAAAAAAGTTTACAGACAGATGGTGGAAGATGGATGATGGAATAAAGTCAGACAAGTACCTAGATTGGTTGCACTAATGATCAATAATGATGGTGACAAGTTATGACAACCCTGTGCAGGTGGGCGGGGGGCTTCATTACCTCCTGGGGCACCTGGTACTTCTTCACCACTCCAAGCTCCAGGTACATCTGGATGCCACTCTTGACCAGATCCATCTCTGAGCAGGGAGCGTCTGAGAAGCTGAACTCGCTCATGCCAAACTTCTTTGTTAGTTCTTTGAAAGGTTTCTAAAGACGGTGCATATGTGATGAGAATAGAAATGAAGCAGAGAAAAGAAGAATTAGTGTGAACACTGTAGCACAGAATTGTTAGGACTGTCAAAACTTTGTGTAAATGGCAGATCTACAAGCTCACAACGCATTGCTTTGCGATGTGTTGTGAGCTTGTAGGTCTACGATTTCCACTATACTATATGTTTGTTTATGTGTTGAAAGTAAAAATGTCAGTCAGTTATTTGTCCTGTGCAATTTGTATTCACAAAGTCGGCAAACAGAAATGTAAAATGTATTCATGTTCCAATAGTCAATGCCAAAAACACAATTAAATCCTTAATTGCTTTAAAGCAATTATTTGTATGACAATTGTCAATTAAAAAGTAATTATCATGACAGATGTTAGGATAAGCTGGTTATTTAGAAGAAGAAAAAAAGAAAGAAATGTTTTTTTCTTTTTTTTTACCAAGATAACAGCTAGTTCTTCCTCTTCACAATCTATGGGGTCCATGTCATACATCTCTTGGGTGTTCTAAAGAGAAAGGTAAAACACTCAAACAGCAGAAATGAATATCCTCAGCTTTTATTTAATCTAGAAGAAAGTGTGAAGAAAAAAAGCAGTGTACTATTTTCAAAACATGTGAGTACTTTTACCAGCACTGACTGTACTGTACTGTACTGTACTACTGTAGCTAAATTGTGTATAGTCTATTGGTGTCTGTGTTGTACTAACCAGGATGTTCTGGATCTCGTCGTTACGACATTTGACATGGTACATCACCATGTCCTGGTAGATGTCCATCCTGTTCTCCAGCTTGTTCATCTTGTCTTTAGTCTCTGGGTTCAGCTGGGACCAGCCCAGAAAATTTGTCAATGCCTGCAGCACAAAGACATGGAGCAGAACAAACCAGTGTTCATTTTTACAGCAATACTTGACATAGTTTTAGTCATAGTCTTTTGAATAAAATGTTCTTTTTTTTCTTCATATTTTAGTCCAGTGTTTCTCAAAATTTTACATTTCAAGGTCTCTGACAGTGTACAAATGGAAATAAATGCGCCTGTTTGGTCCATTTGGTTCCATTTGTACACTGTTAGAGTTACAGACGTATAAGGGTCAATTTAGACCCCCCCTAAAGGAACCCACAGAGTCCCCTAGAATCCACTTTGAGAACCACTGTTTTAGTCATCTGAAAAGTTTTAGTTTTAGTCTATTTCTTTCTTGCGACCGTCAGGTCACTTTTAGTATGAAAACCTCCAGCTCATGTCCGTCACACTAATGTGTCAGTGAGTATGTCACGCTAAAGTGTGTCACGCGAATACGATTGGCTAGCACAGCTCATGTGCACACTGTTACACCAGAGTTGCTTGCCTATCGAATTCAGTTACCTACCCGGATGTTGTGATTCTATCGCATGCTCTCACATGCTCTTTAGAACGCAAGATTGGACACAACATTCGGACACATAATGGCCACAAACGCGTGTGTGTGTGTGTGTGTCTCTATCTCCATCACATGCTCTCGCTTGCTCTTTACAATGTACGATTGGACACGACATTCGGACACGTAACGCCCACAAACGTGTGTGTGTTTGGGGGTGCGACCAGACAGTCGCAACTCGCCCTTAAAGAGGTGGTGCCATGATTTTCCCCCCCTCTAAAACATGATTATAAGGTATTATGATTATACTAGGAGGAAGATTCTTTCCAAAAAAGTATACAGAAAGAGTTAAAATTGGGTTTTTATGTGGCCACACCCTGTGACATACTTAGTATGTGTGTTTTTTAACTGACACTTTTGACCACAAGGTGGCAGCCTCCAAGAGAAAACAAACAAATACCAAGAGAATACATCATTGCTCATAAAAAACACACCAGGGGGTCTAATGAAGTACTTTCAACCTCCTAGACACATGAAAAACAGAAAAAGTACAAAACTATGGCACCACCTCTTTAAAACACTTTGTAAGCCACGGGGAGCCCCTTAATGTTAAAACCGTAGTATATCGCACATCCCAGCAAGGAGTCTCAGCCACGCCGTACTTTCCCGGACTTTGTCATTAAAACCGGAATAAATGATTTTGATCCGAAAATCGGCGATCGCCTAACCTTCCCTAGTCACCGCTCGTCCATCGGTGGCTCGTGGCTGCTCTGACATGAAACAGAAGTGACTCTCATGGCCTCTCCTTCTTCAGCCTTCCTTCCTCCCACCCACTTGTTGTTTGGACGTTAGCACTAGCAGAGCTGGAGTGCTAGGTGCTAGGCTATCCAAAGTGGACACATCGACTGTTCAGTCACTCCTGGACTATATGCATGGATCGTTATGCGCGCGGATCGCGCACGCGAAACGCACGGGGAGATCGATGCTCGGCCAAAACCACCACTTTATCCCAACGGAGATCGAGAAAATCACGGTGAGCTAATGACCTGGGGGGGGAAAAAAAAGAAAAAACAACGGCGCTGTCCAAGAAGGAGGGGCGGCGGGCTCATGTTTATAAACATAATATTATGTCTCAGATCACAATACAATAATAGAAATTTCACGGCTAATCTACCAACCACCATTCTATTTCGGACGGCAAAGGGTTAAGGCGTGTTACTTGTACTGTATACATGTATACCTCCAACATAAAGTAGACACTGGCAGGATACAGTATATTGTACCTCCATAAGATGCTCATCCTGCTCATCAAATGGCATTCCATCCTTTCTGTTGTAGAAAGTGGCCACGCCCACTATGTCTTCCTTTGTGTTGACGATGGGCACAGACAGAACATTCCTTACGGTCCAACCCTGGTCATCCAGTGGCTCCGTCTGCAACATGGGGAAGACAAAACCATGTATTTGTGTGTCTGTGTGTGTGTGTGTGTGTGTGTGTGTGTGTGTGTGTGTGTGTGTGTGTGTGTGTGTGTGTGTGCGCGCGTGCGTGCGTGCGTGCGTGCGTGCGTGCGTGCGTGTGTGCGTGTGTGTGTGTGTGTGTGTGTGTGTGTGTTTTTGTGTGTGTGCGTGTGCGTGTGCGTGTGTACATTTATGTAGATCTGCTACTTTTGAACTGTGAAAAGTAACAGTTTTGGACATATATGAGGTTTCCACAGACAACATGCTTGTTCTGAAGGTGTGCCGATAAAATCAGTGGTTATACCGGTAAAAAAAATACAAGTCTTCTTCAAAAAAGGTGTCAGAGATTAGTTACGAGGGTCCAACACGCTTCTCCCCGTCCCTGAGACGGTTTTGTCGGCCATACCCTGCTGTCTCTTCCCCTAAACCTGACTGGAGCACCTGACCGGGACACCGGAGCAAGCTTAGAACGAGGGTCCAGCGATCTCCTCCTCGGCAGAGGAGGTCCGTGGCTCATACACTCTGTGTGTGTAGCCTGTGTGTGTGTGTTCTTTCGAGCGCGCGCGCGTGCGTGCGTGCGTGTGTGTGTGTGTGTACACACACAATAGCTCTCGAAAATAGCCGTGCCGCGCCACAAGCTAACAACAACGCATCACGTTGTGCGCGGCACCGCACGGCGGACGAAGTATACACTCACTACTAACTGATACGGCCCCGCCCATAGGCCCCGCCTCCTTTTCAGACCGTTTGAAGAAAGACCACGTGACCTACTGTATCATAATGTTAAAATTCTTTGCGTGTCATCATACCTTTAAGTAAAATTTTGAGGTATTGGTACTTTACTTGAGTATTTTCAATTTCCAATACTTTTACTTCTACTCCACTACATCTCGGTTCCAAATACTGTACTTTTACTCCACTACATTAATTTGAAAACATTAGTTACTAGTTACTTTGCAGATATAAATTATAATATTATAAAACATACATTAACCACTTTAGGCCTATAGTTTTTACCTTGGCTATTTGAAAATAGACAATCTATAAGCTCACAACGCGTCGCATCGCAACGCGTCGTTGTGAGCTTGTAGATCTGCTATTTTCAAACATACTTTGATATTTTCAAACACATTACTTTTGGTACTTTAAGTACATTTTGATGCCAAGACTTTCGTACTATTACTCAAGTACAATTTGAATTCTGGACTTTTACTTGTAAGGGTGCCCTCACACCAAAATACATATGAGAGTGGAATCCGCGTTCCGCCAATGCATTTCAATGATAAGGGAGCGTTTTTTGCAGAAATCCTCTGCTGGCATGAAACCGCTTCACTCTCATTGAAATGCATTGGCGGAACGCGGATTCCACTCTCATAGGTATTTTGGTGTGAGGCCCGTGAGGGCACCCTAACAGAGAGAGTATTTCTACATTGCAGTATTGATACTTTTACTTAAATAAAGAATGTGAGTACTTTTTCCGCCACTGGTTCTCGCATCTCTTACCTGGAATTTGAACATCTCCTCTTCGGGCGCGTTAATAAGGTTACAAATCTGTAGAGTGGGAGAGTAACACACATTGCTCGTGAGTTTGATACCCACCCAGTGCATTTGGTTAAATGGGGTACATACGGTATACACAATGAGAGAGAGATGAGGATGAATAAAAAGTGACCAGGGTTCCCACGGTCATGAAATTCCTGGAAATATTTTGAAATTAGATTTTTTTTTTCCATTACTGGAAAAGTTTTGAAATTGATCAAGGGTCTTGGAAAGTCATGGAAAAATAGTTAGCTATGCATAGTTTTTGGCTATTGATTTTGTTTAAAACATTTTCTAAAACATGTAGAACATTACAAGAAATATGTAGCATAAGTAGTTTTTTGCCGAACAGCCTGCGTGATTGTAGCCTAATGTATGCAATAGCACCCAGCTGGGTGGTTCTCAATGTATTGGACAAAAATAACAGATCTACAAGCTCACAAAGTTCGGCAGCGTGATGCGTAGTTAGCTCGTAGGGTAGTTCTGTTCCTTTGTCACGTGACACGCAACCTGTGCAGTGCTGTGCAAAATAACTAATTTGAACTAGTATCCACAATGCCTGGGAAATGCACTTTTAATAATTTGTGGCTTACAAATGAAAACTTTAAAGACTGGCTAAGGTTAGAAATGGACCCGAATCGAGCCGGCTACCATTCTATGCTGTATTTGTGCTACACTGCCTCTCTTTGGGCATCACTTATAGGAGTAAGAGACTCATTATTGCGCTGAATGACTTATATAGGCCTGGAAATTGGTTTAAATATTCTGGAAATGTTTTGGAAAGGTTTTGGAAATTCATTGGTAAAAATGTGTGGGGACCCTGAGTGACTCACCAAGCCGGTCTGAGCGACGTACGTGGGCAGGCCACTGACCAACGCCCAGTGGTCCTCAGGGGGGTTCCTGCAGGGGGGACAGAACAGCGTGGTGAGATGATGATTCATTGTGTGCCAAAACACAGGGTTGTAGGGATCCTTGGGCACTGATTTGTCCTTTAATTCAGATAACGCGCTCTGATAGGTCCATGAATGCAATATGGTTCCCAATTTTTGTTTTTAACTCTGGACCACAAGTATGGTGAACAATCCTCAAGGGCCACCCAACCTTCCTATCAGTATATACCCTACCAGTGTCCAAACCTTTGACTTGTAGGGTATATATATATAGAGAGAGATTTTTGTATCTATTCTCGGTGTGTGCCACTGTAACGCCCGCAATTCGATCTCAGGTCTCCCGCGTGACCAGTGGTTCTCAAACTTTTTCATTTCAAGGACCCCCACATTCGCACGTATTAGCCCACAGACCCCCATTTGAAAATGCATGCCAGGGACCCCCCATAAGAGAAGATTTCTACGGCTCTAGCAGTGATTCCCGTCAGGGGCCATTTGGTTCAATTTGTACCATTTGTACACCTTGCCAGTGAAACATGACTGACACACCGACATTAGAAACGCTACATCCATATGATGTTTCAGGTTACGTTTCAAATCGATACACGTTTCAGCCCAGAATCGTTTCCATGTTGGAAAATGTTCATACATTTTCAAAAAATTCCCAATTGTGTATAGTAAATAGCAGATTTACAAGCTTACAATGCATTGCTTTGCGACACGTTGTGAGCTTATAGATCGTCTATTTTTGCCAAATGTTTCCCCCAGAATAGTCATGCTGGGGCTCAAGTGGCCTAAGTATAAATCAGGCTTCAGAGTCTTGCTATTTTTTCCCCCCTTTGAATTATAAGTGCATTGTACTGGATAGTTCATTTTTACGATCTTAACGCCATATTAATTAAATACCGCCTCTAAAAGGACAAATTCGTAAAAGTGAGAAACTTTTCTTACGGGATGACTTTGATGTCTTCTTTTCCATGCAAAATATAATCAATGAGTTTGTAGAACTTTATCTCCTACGGAATAAAACACAAAGAAAAGAAAATGTGTGTACTTAACCACTTTACACCTGGCAGCCCCATTTTGGGCATGCATGTCAAATTGTCATTATAGGTGAACATTTTCAAATCATTTCAAACATTTTCAACAAAATAGTGAAAATAGCAGATCAGAACGCACCGCAATGCAATGCATTCTGAGCTTGTAGATCGGCTAATTTCATTGTGTGATGAAGTATATGTCTTAAATGTGTTATGTCTTATTTAAATGGTTAAATACAGTAGTACATACCCTTCCGTCAGGAGTATAAGGGCCAGCGTATGGTGGTGCCTCTCCCATCAGCACTGGCCAGATGTCAAAGAACTCCTATGAGTAGACAGGATAGGAATGGGAAAGAAAAAAAAACACACAAACATCAGCCCATACCATGCAAAGCATACACACAACTTATGAATATTAAACATATAAACACATTTACCAGGATTCATTCACACAAATACTCACAGTCACAGAAACAAATAGTGGAGCCCATGCATGCACACATGCACACACGCATACCGTATGTGTGAAATAGACCATTCTGCATAATGATAACTTTTACATTGCTGTATTGTATTGTGATGTCAATACTTTTGTCCTTTTAATCAAGTAACATTTTGAATTTACTTGTAAGAAAGTATTTCTACGATTTCTTTTTTATATATATATACCTTTATTGATAGAATAGTAGACGGAATCGAACCAGCGACGCCGCCAGGCATCCATGCCTATGTGTCAATGCCTAAGTGGTATGCGCCTGGACCAGTAGGGCAGCGAGCGCCCGTAACAAATTTCTACATTGTGGTGTTGCAACTTTTTATTACGTTGAGTCTAGTCTAGTAGCTACTTCCACACGCACACACTCACGCACGCACGCACACTAAATGTTCATTACCTTTTCTTTTGTCATGTCTAATAAGCCAACAGAGTAGCGGTCACAGTTGAGGTAGGTTCGGACAGTATACAAGGCTTTGTGGAACTGTCGCTCAATGTCTGTCAGTTCTTCAAACACCTTGTTGGCAGACCATATCAGCATCTAGGGAGAAACCATACATACGTTCGGTTTAATTAGATTAATAGAAAAAAAAAAACTCAGGCTAAAAATGAAATGTTCCGTTTTTCAAATTCATTCGAACATTTTGCACTTTTTTTTACAAATAGGCCTAATGGTCAAAACATTGATCGAAATCACGATCAGTACAGACCCCAAATTCTTGCATCGGTAGGGTTCTAATTCTATGGAATCTGGATACCAGATACGTACAGGCAGCGGTGTAAAGTAACTAAGTATATTTACTCAAGTGCTGTACTTAACTTAAGAACAATTTGGAAGTATTTTTTACTTCAACTCAGAGACAAATATCGTACTTTTACTCCACTATAATTATTTGAAATCTTAAGTTACAAGTTACATTGTTGATTTAGATTATTATTACAAAACATGCATTAACCACTTCAGCCCTTTATACATTTTTTTGCCATTTTAAAACGGCCGATCTATAAGCTCACAATGGGTAGCGATGTGACGCATTGTGAGCTGGTATTTTCATAATTCTTTATAAATTGAATACATCTGAAAACTTGTGAAAAGGGACATTCTGCATAACGAGTACTTTCCACTTTTGGTGCTTTAAGTACATTTTGATAATACTTTTGTACTTTTACTCAAGTCAATTTTAAATTCCGGACCTTTACTTGTAAGGCCACGGTCACAACACACTTTTATTCTACCCTTATGAGGGCGGAATCTAACAGGGCCCTAACAGAGTATTTCAACATTGCAGTATTGATACTTTTACTTAAGTAAAACATGTGACCCCCCCACGGGTGAGTAGGGATTCCTATAAATGCAGTACACTTACCATGCCTTTACGCGTCTCAACACCGTGGAGGTAAGCCAGCTCAGAGATCTTCATGTTTAAGCTGGCAATGTTCAGATACTTTAGAAAAAGCTGTAAGACAAACAGAATGGCAAATATGATATTATACGTTACAGTACACTGTCTGGTTGGAGGTGGTCTCCCTAGAATTCCACTGAGACATATAGACCCATGTCAGCTATCATAAGCTCATAAGCTCAATATCTCCCTGATCAAGTGTGAATTCCCAGAGTGGTGGATGGTTGGTTTCCCAATGTGAATCCTGTATTGAAAAATAAACTTGCAAGTCCCTGGAACACCCTATTGCAGGGGTCTTCAACGTTTACAGGCCTAGGACCCCTTAGCTGAGAGAGAGATGATGAAGCAGGGACTCCCTCTAAATATTGTATTAAGTGCGATGGAGATTCTCATCGATTTCATACAGTAGATAGATTCATAGACTTGTTTGACAGCACTGTCATTAGTCCACGTTGGATTCGTGTTAATGTTTTGACATTTAACAACTTAAAACATCAATACTTAGTAAATTTGGCATTTCACTCTGTACTTGGTCAGCTCATTTTTACCTCTACACCAAACGTATTTGCCGAAAATAGTCGATGTACAAGCTCTCAACGCCTCTCAGCGCGAGGTGTTGAGAGCTTGTAGATCTGCTATTTTTGGCTAAAGTTCTCCTCAGAGTATAGGTATGCGAAGGTTCAAGTTGTTAATTTAAAAATAATTATCCTATCACTCAAGGATTCGGCGGATTTGGCTGCTGAAAGTTGGGGTACCATTTACTATACACTTTACTATACAGGAAAAAATACAGAAAGAGAAAAAAAGAGATCTGCTTTAAGTAGCATGTGAGGGGTCAAACTAGGGTTTTTTTCATGATTCTGAATCCATTGCAAGCATTTGTTTCACACGAAACAGTGCAGTATACAACATATTTATGTTTTTGTTTGCATGACTCACATTTTCATCTTCAGGAGTGAAGTGAGGTCCAGTGGTCTTATTGAGAGCCATAATCACTCCCATCACGTCTTTGCCATTCATAATGGGAGTGGCCAGAAGGTTCTTTGTCTCGTACTCTTGGAGCTCATCAACCCATGAGCTGAAGTGTTGGTCCTAAAAGAGAGTAAATATACATTGTATTCGTGTTAGTCTGTTTATGCTTGAATCAAAATTTGCACACACACACGCTCACATAGGCCTACGGTACAGTAGATGTTTTAAAATGAATTCGTATTTCATTCTAATGATCCTTAACCGTCTATCAATACTGCAAAAGAGCATGATTTATTGTAAATATTCTGTACCAGAATAACCCATGGTAAAGTCGCATTTTGTTAGAAAAGCCACTGAAATGTTCTTAATTAACAGCAAAGGCCCCCACACTTCCAGATTAAAGATACAATCGTAATTCATAAATGTAACATTTATGAATTACTACAACACAAGGGTGTTGTAGTAGTACGCTACACTACAGCATTACTGTCAGACAGAACCCTTGTTTCTCCATTCAGAACATTCTAAATCTAAGGTTTTGGACATTCCACTTGACAGCAATGGTAGACAATAAAACTTGATGAAATCATTTGCTCCACAGCATTTCTTTTTTAAAGGGAATAGGCACTATGCATAGCAGCTCCTTACTTCATTCACAGGTCTTACCAATTAAGGCTCTGTTCCATTCTAGTCAAACAGTGTCAGGGTATTTATAGTGTTGGCTCACTGGAAAAGTTTCCTTGGGGGGGGGGGGTTCCAAATGGCCCCTTACGGGTGTGTAACGCTGAGAGTGCACAAATGGAACGAAATGTTGTTCCATTTGTACACTCTCAGAGTTACGGTGGTCGTTGAAACAAAACGTTTGAGAACCACTGTGCTACACGGAACAGAGCCCTTCATTAGAATCATTGATAACGCCTGTGAAGGAAGCAAGGAAGGTAGAATAAAGCGGAACTAAAGTTTATCCGTTTGAGATTCCTGCTGACGGCTGTCATGATTATAATCCCCGACTAGAGCGGGCCTGATGGCATATGGAAACAAATGGATTATGTCTGACATGGGGATTTATTTCACACTACGAGTTCCCACCTGTTCATTGACGACTTTCACCTGGAGCCCCTATTTTGGTCATGCCATTCATTGTAGCCCATATTTTCTAAAATGACCAAGACTTTTCCATTTTTCCCCCCTGCTATAAACAGGGTGATATTGTACTAAAGAATAGACAAGGGAATGTAAGGCAAAGAAATATAGATTGATGCCCTTTGGTCCTGTGATCATAGACGTATCACATCGTAAGCTCATGCTACCCTATAAAAATGCTATGCTGATACTGATACCAACCCATGTTCTCAACTTCCTTCATACCTTTTCGACATCTTTCACATTGACGGTCTTCATAGTCTGAGCCACATGGCCGACAATTCCCATGTCCAGCGGATATATGATCTCTTGGTCTGGTGCCACGAAGCAGCTTTCAAACTCTGCGTCCTCGGTAACATTGAAGAGCCTTGCGGCAAGCTCAGGGATGCCGTTCCGTGCCCGGTACATGAAGAGGCTACACCGGTCCGCCTGGATGAATGTCACTATTCTCTGCAGGACCTTGAAGACTACCTTTTCCATGTTGACATTCTCCTGCATGTCTTTGATTAGGTCAACAATGAATTGGACCTCTTCAACCTTGAAAGAGAGCACAAAATGAAATAAAATAGCTTCTTGAACATGATTTTTTTTAAATTCATGCAAATAAAAACATATTTCTTATGAGGACCAAGAGTATGTCAACTTTCAAAACTATGACCTCTTAACTCTTACACAGCTACACCATGGCAGATCATTATTTTACCTAAAATACTAACACCGTAACTTGGCTGGCTGAACATCTCCATACCTGGCAGAGATCTTTGAAGTTAGCGAAGTCAACCTGATCTTCAGGGAGTCCCGATGCCTTCGATAGGGAGGCCTTATCCATATTCTTGGCAAAGTATTTAGCAGCAACAGCTGGGTTCTTTGCCAGGAAAGCTTCCACATCTTCCTTGCTCACACCCATGTTTTCGTCCCCCTTTTCTCCCTCTCCTTTTGTGTGTGTTTCCTCTTCAGCTCAAGGATGGAGTTCCTCCTAGTCCCTACAGCCTTTTAAACCAATCTATCTTGCAACTCCTCCAAACGGGCCACTGTGGGGGAAAAGAAAATACAAAATCAAAACACTCAAACGTACAAAAAACATACAAACAAAAGAAAATCACCCTCTAAAGTGTCAATGAAAATATTATCCACAAGAATAGTGTATCACTTTTCTCACTGGAAAAGAAGAGGATCGTGAGGGAGATGGGGGAGAGTCCTGATGTTACGGAGGAAAGGAAAGGCAGAGCGCTGAGGGGCTGAATCCAAACAATCCTTTGGTCATCAGCAGATAGTGCTGAAGGTTAGCAGGGATCTATGCTAAACTGATCAGCTGATCAGCCACTATGAGGGCCATCTGACCCAGCCCAGTGGGCTTTATCATAGCGCTATCACACGGCCGAGGAGTTAAATCTAATTATGCACCACACACTGCCCCACATCAGAAACTTTCACAGAACAGGTTCAGCATCAGACAGTTCAGCAACACAGTTCAGCTCCGTAACATTTCGATTTACGAGTGGGAAGATACCAGATCTTGAACAAAAAACGTGCGTGCAAAGCCTGAAGGCTACACCAGGTACCACAGAGCCCTGCCCTACAGGCAGGGGTCTACCTAAGTCAATATTTCATTATTTCATTCATTTTCAATTTATGTTCTGTATATAGGCATAAAAAAAGCTATGGAAATCAGGACATTCCAATGCTGTTCCTTCCATTTATTGCTCTCTCCACCTCACGCACGCACGCACACGCACACGCGCACGCGCGCACACACACACACACACACACACACACACACACACACACACACACACACACACACACACACACACACACACACACACACACACACACACACACAAGCTCTTTAAGTTCTTATTAAACAAGGCCTCCTCAGACATAAGTCCTATTTAGTCAGGCCACTAGCTGATTATCTCAGCACCCCAACTCTCCATCTTTCCTCCAGCACTGTATACTGGTCTTGTCTGTATGGTTACATTGGAGATCTGCACAATGCACTTTCAGAAAATTAATCTTCCTCTCAGCTGCCATTGACTGACTGAATAAGTAATGATGACCTGCTCCCGATTCAATATACAGAAGCTACTTTCCTCTATATGAGATACACTGATGTCTTACACCAAAAAGCTGATTCTACTTTTGTATAAATCATATAAGGGCACTTATTCATCCATTTTCAGGTTCTGGCTATGTCAGTCTGTTGGTCCATCCACCACTTTGGTCTTAAACAACAAAACTCCAAAGCCACTGGCTGCATTGTAATGGAATGTACCATGTAAGCCTACCTTCATGTTACCTGGAGGATGACCCCTACAGTACCTGTATGACCCAATGACCTTTCCTCTAGCATTACCCTTAGGCCAAATTTCCCATTTTCCCAGTTTCTCAGAATCTAATTTGCAGATCAGTACCTAACCCTAACCCTACACTAGAGGGCACTGCATACTGTATGTGTAAAGTTGTACAGTAGCCTGTGTACAACAATTATCATAAGATTGGGAGAGAGGAGATCATTATTTAAATCAGGGGTCTTCAACATTTTCAGGCCAAGGACCCCTTAACTGAGAGAGAGATTAAACAGGGACCCCCTCTACATATTGTATAAATGCGTTATGCAGACTTTCATCGACTTGTCACAGCACTATGTTCATGTTTTTTTTTTTTTATGGGCCACCAAATCCTTGTGTGATAGGATAATTATTTTCAATTAAAAACTTTGAACCCTCATATCCCTATTCTGAGGAGAACTTTAGCCAAAACTAGCAGATCTACAAGCTCTCAACGCCTCATGCAAAGAGGTTTGGTGTAGAGGTCAAAAAGAGCAGACCAAGTGCAGAGTGATAGGTTAGGTTTACTACGTATTGAAGTGGCTAAATGTCTGGGGAAAAAAACATGTGGCAAGTCGATGAAACTGTCTGCATAACGCATTTATACAATATGTAAAGGGAGTCCCTGTTTAATCTCTCTCTCAGTTAAGGGGTCCTTGGCCTGAAAACGTTGAAGACCTCTGATTTAAATTGATCTCCTCTCTCCCAATCTTATAATGTTAATTGTTGTACACAGGCTACTGTACAACTTTACACATAGGCCTACAGTATGCAGTGCCCTCTAGTGTAGCTTTGTAGAGGTGCTCCAGGGCCCTCAACACGCAATTACAAATTAGGGAGAATTGGATGTTGCATTAATTTACGATATCTGGTGTTTTGTTTTGTTTTCGTCAATCAAGGATCGCTGCATCTCATAATCTACTGTAGCCTAGACCCTACATAGACCAAATGCAACACTGTAGATATAAATGGATGATCAGCTGCCTTCTACAATACATTTAGGCTATATACAGAAGCAGGTCCAAAGAGGCTGTGAGAGACAGTTATGGTGCAAAGTGCAAAGTTCTTGGCAGTGGTGCAAAGTATTACCGTACAGTAAGTACATTTACCCAAGTAGGCCTACTGACTGTAGGCCTACTTAGTAGCCTACAATATTGTGAGTATGTAGGCTACCTATGTATTTTACTCCATGACATGTGTACTTTTACTCAAGTAGCCTACAATTTTAAGTAAAGTAAAACATTTGAGTATATAGCCTACTTATCCACCACTGGATGTTGGCCAGCTCTTGATAAATCCATATGTAGACCTATTATTGTCTTAGCTACTACTGCATGTGTTCCGGAAAGGCCTCACAGCTAAAACTCATATCCACAGACCACAGGTGAGAGATGAACAGTAAACAATTGGCTGAGAGTGATTTGGGATTATAAAGGTTTATACCTGATTTATAATTAGTTGCGTCCTGTTGTTGCGCGCTGCTGAAAATAGCCGATAGGAGCCTATAACAAGGCTCACGTAGTCTACTCTGCTTCTGCTTCATCTGCTATTTTCGGCTGGCGACACCAGCACGCAACTAATGATCGAAGCAAGTAAGCAACTGATGAAGCATATTAGGCAGTCTAGACTCTAGCCCCATATACCGTTCCGTTCTGCCCAGGCCTGTCAACTCTCCTGGATCTCCCAGGAGTCTCCTGGATTTTGAACCCCTCTCCTGGGAGTCTCCTGGATTGGCAAATCTCCTGGATTTCTCCTGGATTTGGTATCAAACTCCCAAAATTCACCAGAACACAGGAAATTACATCTACTATGTTATTTATTTTTTTCTGGGGGAGGACCCCCAGACCCCCCGCTTTAGAGGTGGGGCAATGAATGCAAGAAAGATCAGACACATATTCACTTAAGTAATGACTTTAAAATTTGAAGTCATCATTAAATCCTTTGGTTCAGTCATCAAATCTGTACACCTACATTTGCCATTTTAATTAAGGCTGAAATTGTACCCATGCTAGTAAAGCAAGCCTGATAAACGTATAAAACATGCACAAAATTCACCAGAACACAGGAAATTACATCTACTATGTTATATTTTTTCTGGGGGTGGACCCCCAGACCCCCCGCTTTAGGTTTGGGGGCAATGCATGCAAGAAAGATCATATAAATGTAATGACTTAAAGATGAGAAGTCATTATTATTCACCTACATTTGGCATTTAAGGCTGAAATTGTACCAGTGCTAGTAAAGCAAGCCTGATAAAAGTATCAAACATGCACAAAATTCAACAGAACACAGGAAAGTATATATCTGTTAAGAGGTTTTGGGGAGAGGACCCCCAGACCCCGGTAGGAGAGTTCCGCGCACCCCCCAAAAAATAAATCTCCTGGATTCTGACCGTCCAATGTTGACAACCCTGGTTCTGCCGTGTATAGGCCTATAGAACAGTGAATAGGCCTACCCCGGCTCAGTGTACTTGTGAATAATAATAATAATAAGATGCATGAAGACGAAGAATATATTCACCATAGAGTATAATATTCACCCATAGGAAATGGTCACTTCCACTTTCCATTATTGGGAAGCTGCAATGACTCCATGTTGCATAAGGTGGCAGCAGACTCATTTGTTTGCAAGTTGCCATCCACATGTGCACCAAATCCACATTGAACTGTGTAGGCCTATTATTAGATTCACATCAAATAGACAGATGGTAAATGTATTGGATAGAAATTATCCTACCTATCATTTGGTGATAAAGAAATATATAACTATATAGGTCTACTTAAAATGTGGATGGTTTATCGGTGCATGGTTAAATCCATATAGTTTCTGTTTCTTGAGTTGAAACATCAACAATGTATGGTGACAGCAGATAATCTAATCAAATGTGTACACTCATTAATTGCTGTAGAATGCAACCAGAGCTGTGACAACACGACAGCTGTATAAAACATGTGCCCAGCCTTTCTTAGCCCTGGGTTTTCTGATTGGTTGAATACTTTAGAATGAAATGTAAACAGCATGTGCAGAGTAAAGGCCCATTCCCACTGGGCCAGATAACAGATACAAAAATCTCTTTCTCCAGATATTTTTTCCATTCAAAGTGGATGGTAGATACAGATACAAAAATAGCTGCCACAGATAAAAGTATCTGTGGCAAATATCTGTGGTAGATATTTTTTTTATCTGTATCTACCATCCACTTTGAATGGA
This sequence comes from Nannobrachium achirus, assembly GCF_963921795.1. Lineage (NCBI taxonomy): Eukaryota > Metazoa > Chordata > Actinopteri > Myctophiformes > Myctophidae > Nannobrachium > Nannobrachium achirus. The sequence continues at coordinate 20,170,268 of NC_137822.1, forward strand.
AAAATATCTGGAGAAAGAGATTTTTTTATCTGTTATCTGGCCCAGTGGGAATGGGCCTTAGAAGTTAAAGCTAAAACAGGAAAACAAAAAAGTCCTGGGGACTTGTTTCAAATGTTCATCAAAATTGTATACAAAATTGTTACATTTATTGTTACTGTGTTGTAATTTGTGTCTATTGCCCCTGAACAGCCGAAGCTTTTACTGACTGCCAGATCCACCAGTTTCAGTTTGCCAATCAGATCTCCTTCATGTGATTAGTGATGACTGGATCGAGGGTTTAATAACTTTAATCGAGGACTCTGTGCCTCTGATCTGGCACAGTGTCCTGGGGATGATGCCAGCCTGCGGGTCCTCATCCAAGGTCTCTCTCCTTCCCTGGTAAAGGTCTGCCCTATTCTGGGATCAATACCATTTTCTGGTTTCTGATCTGGTCGGATTGGAAATGTCGTCAGGCAACCGGAACCAACAACCGTAACCGGCTGGTGCCGTGCATCTCCAAAATGATTCCCCTACAGGGCCGGAAACTAAAACTGACTGATGGCAGCCAGCTCATTTAAGTTATAATTATAAATATTGATTATTATAGTGAAATTATAATTATTTTGTCAAATGTTCATCTTGATATGGGCCACGGATGTTGGGCAGGCCTTAATTCTTTTGCTGAAAGGGCACTTTGAGGCAAACGGGCAGACCTGTGCCCAAGCACCCAAGTGTTGACCTCATCCAGAATAAGGCAAACTACTGACTGCCCTGATGATTTTCATTCTCCATGCCATCGTTGTCCCACTCCCACTAAACAGATGTTATGTTATATGTATTGCCTTGTCCTAATAGACACCATGGACAGTCATTTGGGATCAATCTAAGTAGGAATGAGCCTATAGGTGTTATTTAGTGCGGAGTTGTCCTTTAAGGATCTGAGTTGAGTTGAGTCTAGGCCAACTCAAAAAGTTAGTGTAATCCAAAATGTCTAAAGCTAACCCAGGCTCAGCTGCACCTGGGTCTTAGGTTCCAGAGAAAAATGGTGCAATGAAAAGATGGTTAGGGGCGCCAGAGCCGATTGGGCCGCCAGGCTCTTGGGTGGCGGTAAAATGTCTGCACACACACCGCTGAGACTGTAGGTTTGAAACATCGCGTTGCATCCGGTTTGCTGTAAACGTTTTCCCCATGTTTCCCCGCCCCCCATGGCGGGTGATTGTCAGGGAGGACAGGTGTTGGCACATCACTGTGTGCATGCGTGTAGCATTGTCCATGTGCAATGTTGGATTATTCTCACGCTCTTACTGTTACATAAAGGCCTAATTGTTTTTATGGCAAGTCTTGTGTTTGAGAAGCCAGATTACAGTAAGGATTTCAACCCAACAGGATTAACTCTAGATTTAAGCACCTTATTTAGTCCAAGCAATGAAAATCAGCCATAAGCTTGTCTCTGGAGTGTGTATATAAGGCTCTCTTTCAGAGACCACAAGACACAATCTGGTGGATAACCTACGTTCTAGGACCACTGTCTCTACTAACTCAACACTAAGGTAAGACAATAGAATGTAAACAATATAAATATTATTACTATACGATAATTCCACATCAAAACATCTAAGAGGTTTTGCAGTAAGCAAAAGTATTGGACATAACGGCTGCTATAAATGTGTTCGACTCAACTAACATACAGTATCTACCTGCCTAGCAGACAGACATTGTGTACTAATGGCAAATGCATGTGTAAAGGCCCATTCCCACTGGGCCAGATAACAGATAAAAAATCTCTTTCTCCAGATATTTTTCCATTCAAAGTCGATGGTAGATACAGATAAAAGAAAATATCAATCACAGATATTTCTTTTATCTGTGGCAGAGATTTGTTTTATCTGTATCTACCATCCACTTTGAATGGAAAAATATCTGGAGAAAGAGATTTTTTTATCTGTTATTTGTCCCAGTGGGAATGGGCCTTAAGGCAGAAACCAGAAGGCAGAAACCTTTTTTTTTTCAGCACGTAATGCTGTATTTTATACTTCTAAGCAAGTAATCACTTTACATCTAACTAGCAGTGGCGGCGATAACATACACCCAAATCATGTCCCAGTCTTGGTACTTTTGTAGATTAATGGATGCTATATGATATACTGTAGGCCTACTACATTACCTACAGTGTGGTCTAAATGTGATACTGAAATTAATTGATGCCTCTGTCTATCTGTGTGTGTTGCAGAATGGCGTCCTACAAGGTGGCCCTGCTTGTGGTGCTGCTGTCCTGCGTGGAGCGCTGTCTGTCTGCCTCCTGTGTTGTGGACAGCTTCTCAGTCAAAGAGGATTTTGACCCCAAGAGGGTATGTGACCCTTACACTCTAACACACACACACACACACACACACACACACACTAGGGCATCCACAAATAGCAATTTTTAGTAATTATTCGACCTCAAAGTATTCGAATAGTCGAATATTCGACAGGACTGGCCAAACTGTCAAATATTAAGTAAGCAAGAGGCGATCATTGTGAAAATAGCCGATCTACATGCTCACAACGCCTCGCGTTACGAGGCGTTGTGAGCATGTAGATCGGCTATTTTCACAACATTTATCTGTCGAACCGAGTCACATTAAATGTAATACCTACAATTCCAAGTGCTTGTCAGGGTTCTTATGACTTCCTATCTAGCCAAGCTTTATAAACCATGAAGAAATATATATACAGTTTTTTAAAGACAAAACAATAAAAAATATAAGCGAATATTCGATTTCGGTGAACAACGTCGAATAGTGACTTTGATATTCGAATATTCGAATATTCGAATATTTGGTGAATGCCCTAACACACACACACACGTGCGCGCACACGCGCAATCGTGTATTTGATCATAAGCTGCTTTGATATGGAACCATGCACGAGGCAACAATAACACACAAACACACACACACAGGCATAATATGCATAAAAAAAAGTCAAACGAGTTTTCATTTTCTCTTGTGTATTTTCTCCCTCTTTGCAGTATGCCGGCAAGTGGTTCGCCCTGCAGAAGAAGGACCCAGAAGGGCTGTTCCTGCAGGACAACATCCAGGCTGAGTACATCATCGACGACGACGGCAGCATGACCGCATCCTCCAAGGGACGTGTCACTCTCTTTGGGTAGGTCTGAGAGACAGGATCCTTTGGTGCATGTCTGTCGTGTTTCGACTAACGCAGTGTTTAGTCAGGAACACTCACGTCAAAGTAGATTTAACCATTTATTGCATACATGGAATACAGTTAATCTTGGCGTTAAAGGGCTCCGCGTTCGGAGATGTTCCCTGAATGTTGTACATGCATGCCTGTTATGCAAAATCAAGGAACGCTAAGCGAAACCCCCCATAGGGATACAATAGTAGTATAACAGCAGTACATTGACATAATAGCTTGAATCAGCAGACATAAAATTGCAAGTAATTGAGCCTATGCCAGACTCTGATCAAAAGGTGGAGGCTGGGGTGGAGGAGGCAGCCAAGCAGCTGCAGATCCAAAGCTTTGGATAAAAGATGAGCAGCGCTATAGTGAATTCAGCCGTATTTAAAAGGAGCTTCCCTTACTGAGCGAGAGCTCTGATTGGATCAGACAGTGTGATGTAATGATTAGCAGATCTGTGAGTGAGGAGTAGGAGAGGATCTGACTGACAGCTGATTACAGCTGAGGCGGGCGAGACTCACGTGTCCTGCATAAACTAACGCTGAAGCTTCATTTTCTAAAACTTTTACATTTCAAGGTCTCCCCTTAACTCTGACTAATGGAACCAAACCGCTAGGTTCAGTTTGGTTCTGTTTGTACACTGATAGAGTTACATACTTGTATGGCTCAATTTAGACCCTCATAAAGGAATTAACAAAGTCCCTGGAATCCACTTTGAGAAACACTGGACTAACATACTCTGCTTTGATCCACACCTGCAAGTCGCTCTGGATGAGAGTGTAAAAACTGTAAAAATTGTCTCTTTGGATAGGTGTGAGACAGGACACAGATACTATACGCGACTGATATGTTGAACTTGAAAAAGGGTAGACATGTTCCTGTATATATTTCCCCAGTATAAGCTGTTTATAAGACACATACAATTATTTGATGTTCATGAAGGAAAAATAACACCGGCTCCATTGGGACATCAAGACTTAACATTTACTTTGTCCAGGAGTCCATCCAGATATGGATTTAGGGACTTGGGGTCCATTCCAGAGATTTAAACTTATTGTAATTTTCCAGAACAACATTCTGAAAAGAACTAACAAGGCAACAGGGTTTTCCCCAGCTTAAAGAAGATTAGTGGTGTGAATGGCTGGTTAAAATGGGGAAATGGGAACAATTGCTTTTCTTTTAATGAGAACTTGAAATGCATTAGTAATACGTTTGTATACCAATACCGATGTGTGTATCCAAATTCTGGGCCCTCGGTACAAGGATTCACTGCGGGAACTATTATTATTATTATGCGTTCCCAGTTCCCACTATTGAAAAATAGCAGATATACAAGCTCACAGCGAGCTTGTAGATCTGCTATTTTTGAAAAATAATGAAAAAAAAAAAATCAAATCCTTCTAAGGTTTTTTGAAAAACCTATGTTTCCCATCTCAAAATATTTAGTTCCAGGGACGCCCAGAAGCAGTTTGAGTTACAAATGTTCGCTTAAAAAATACATATATTCAAAGATTTGCACACATTTTCCCGACTTTTCAGATCTACAAGCTGCAGCGCGGCACTCGGTGCTGCGCTGTGAGCTTGTATATCTGCTATTTTTCAATAGCTAAAGTATAAAATAATTAAGGCCCCCTCCACCTTGGGCCCTAGTAACTCAGTCCCACTCCCCCCCCCCTTGTGAAGCCCCTGTTTACCAATACAAAATGTGTATCCTCATTTCCAGCTTCTGGGTTGTGTGCGCTGACATGGCTGCTCAGTACAGTGTCCCAGACCCTGCCACGCCTGGCAAGATGTTCATGAACTACCAGGGACTGGCCAGCTACCTGTCCAGTGGAGGTGAGCTTGAAACACATTTAACATCTTTATTTGCGTTCTCATTTAACAAGAAATTCTTGAACACAAACTATGGTAGATGCACAAACTCAACTCAACAACAATATTTCATGATACAGATCATGGGTACAAGTAGCATCGCCTCCTCTACAGTATACATGGTGACTGCCAATTATCACAGACACTGAACAACATTTTTCCAATGCCTTAGCTCTTGGCTTTGGCATTCCTGCAAACTGCAGGCCTCTCACAGCTGATTCATGGACATTACAGAGGCTTCCATATGAACTCAATCAGTTTACATTTGTAACCAACCTGTATAATAATAGCATCATTAAGACGTTGGTACTGTACTTAAGCACCTTGGTAAGAAATGCCCCTTCCAGACTGTGGTCAAGTGTACATGCCTTTTCCAAAATGGTCACTTCTCTACTGTCCTCATCAACAACTGCAACATCTGGTGTATTAGCTGTGACCTCTGAAAAGGCATTACTTTCATTACTGAACATGGCAGTTGAAACACAAGAGTGCTTATAGATTTTGGCAGACGATGAAACATATGAACTTATGTGCTAAACTATTAGGTCAAGGTTTCTGTCATCATCATGTCTAGCAATGTACATTCCCTTATATACATAGCAGCCATTCAGAATATGTGACAGTCTGACAGACATTCCACAAATGTAACTTTTAAGAAGAAGTGAAACTAGACATTTCTCTTTTGGGTCTCTGGTTAAACTCTCCCCTCTCCTGCCTCCAGGCGACAACTACTGGATCATCGACACCGACTACGACAACTACGCCATCACCTACGCCTGCCGCACCCTGAAGGACGACGGCAGCTGCGAAGACGGCTACGCCCTGGTCTTCTCCAGGAACCCCCGCGGCCTGCCACCCGCCATCCAGCGCACAGTCCGCCAGAAGCAGGAGGAGATCTGCATGGCCGGAGAGTTCCAGCCTGTCCTGCAGTCTGGAGCCTGCTAGAGAGGAAAGAACAAAAAACCCATTAAGGCCTGAGGCCGATTCTACAAAATGTCTTCTGAATCCTAATGGATATTTGAAAAAAATATATATGTTTCTATATCAGTGGTTCACAGACTTTTTCATGTCAAGGACCCCCGAAATTATATGTATTTGGCTGCGGACCCCCATCTCAAAATACGTTGTTCCAGGGACCCCCCAGAAGCAAAGATTTGAGTTTGTTAAATAGCCGATCTAAAATAGCTGTCGACACATTCTTTTTTTTTAGGTCGGCTATTTCCAGCCGACGACACTGGCACGAAACAATGTGTAAATCAGGCTTTAGCTGCTGTCCAGCTGTTTGAGAGACTGTTCAAATGAAAAGTGTATGCGAGAGGAAATGTGTACTGTATGTGGATGATACTGTTGATACAGAATGAGTGGGAAAGAACAGAACAGGTGAAGGGGACCTACAGGAGATGGAGAGGCCACGTAGAGACAAAGGAAGCTGTAATGGGTGAGAGGAGACAAAAGATAGATAGAAGACAAAGGAGGTGGACTTCTTCTCTTCTGTCTCATCCCATTCATCCGTCTGTCTGTCTCATGGGGATTGTTGATCTGTTTTGTTTTTGTTTTTTTGAGTGAATGTGAAAAATGAAAATAAATGCCATTTTCTAAACATATCCCAGTCATGTTGTGTTCCTGTTTGAGCTGACAGATAGCACTCACATACTCCCAAGGGACTTGCAATTCCAAGAGAAAATTTCTGTTAATCCAACTATGCCACCTTTGGAACTTCACCCAACAAAATCATTAAGAAGGTCTAGAATACACTAAACAGTTACAGCACAGGTACTTTTATTGTAAAGAAAGTAAGAAGAGACAAGATTGCAATGCAAAGTTTATTTTAACTTGGATATGAAATTTGAAAGATTAGGCTAAAGCAGCAGACCAATCATTTTTAAAACAACAAAGGACATTACATAATGCAGGCCCAGTGGCACGGGGGGGGGGGGGGCAAAAAGGTGGTCCCCCTCACACGGACCACCTTGCCCCCCCCCCCGCGCATCAGTGAAACCGGTTTTACCGAGTTGCAAATACTCGAAAACAAAGGCGACTTGCTTGAAACACACATTTGCATATTGTCGCAACCTTCACTTAAGCTCACCGCTCCTAAGCCATTGAGTCCTGGCACCGGGCCTGTACATAATGTATAACGCATTACCAGCACTGCAGAAGCACGGTAGAAGCAACAGCAGGTTAACAGAGAAGAGGTTAGTATGGGGATGTTCAAATTCCTATACCAAAAGGGCTAGTGAAGCTTACACACAAACAAACGCACACTGCAAGAAGTTTTCTATACACAGTGTTGGTTAGGTACGGAGCCCCTAAAGTGACATGGGAGCAAGGAGCCCTCTGCCTCTAGGTAGTACTGCACCCAAAAACACAACCACTGTCCGCTTTCACCAAAACAATCTGGTTACTGTTACCCTTATTACGCAATATCTCTGAACCATTGACTTCAAACTCGTGTGTACATGTTTGACCTGAGGGAGTGTGGTGCCCGGTGTCAAGTTGGTTGGATCAGTGGTTCCCCAAAATATCTATTAATAATAATTCTTAATAGAGGGTATGTGCAAGCATAAAGTGAATGGCAAAACGAGTGGCAAAGTGAGTTTAACGTTGTTTATTGCAATCATCAGATAGGACTTCTGTTTCAATCCATTCCAATTCACACAACGATGGTAGTGGAAACCGTGCGAGGCACCAGCCTGTGAACAGGCTAAGGGTAAGGGTAAGCTAAGGTAAGCTAAGGGTTCAGCGTCTTGCTCAAGGACACTTCGAGACAAAACCAGGGGAATCCAGGAACATTCTACCTCCTGACTCCTGAGGCACTAGTGTCGTCCCATCTGAAGGGGACAGGTCTCCCTGCTAAATACACAAAACATGTTGAAAATAAGAATACCAACATCACCTGGCTTGATTGCATTATTGTAGGCCTTTATTCCGTACTCTCGTGGTACAACATGTCAGAGCCCCAACGGAAAACACAAGCAAACAAAACACAATAATGCAGATTCAGCAGTAATAGGCTTACAAAGTGGTCTGTTTGGAAACCTTTAGTCCTCTTACCGTAACTCTTGTTACTGTTAGGCCACTTAGCATAACACATGGCTGCAGGGGTCAGGGATCATATCAGTGGCTTTCTGGGCAGAGAGACATTCTTGTATAACGTTTTTTGTCGGGTGGAAACCTTGAATTTTTTGTATTCGTCATTTTAAAAATGAATTAAACTAGTGAAAACAGAACTATCTACAAGCACACAACGCCTCGCACCTAACGTGCTTGTAGATCTGCTATTTTCACTAGTTCTTTGCGAAAGTCTTGTCCCCGCGCCGCCCCCAAGTAAAGTCAAGACTAAACTCAGGTTAAGATTTAACATTAGGGTGCTGATGCACACATGAACACACCCGTGTCTTCAATTGCTTAATAAAGAAAATAAATATTCATATTCATTCAACAGGCTCGTGAGTGATTGAAAATATTTCATTGAGCAAGTGAAAACAGTGTGACTGTGAGGGTGCTTTTCATTCTTTCAGCAATAGCATGGTGAAATGATCCGGTCAGGCTTCTTTCTTTAATGCCACAACAAATCTCTTGAACTCTATCAACGCAGAAGGTGAAGGGAGGAACACATCATAAAACAAAGCATTGTTGGGCTACCTTTCTTAGGATGACACAGTGAAGGTGTAGGTGGTGTAATCCGGTCAATGTTATGTAACAAACTACTGTAGATCTAAATGTGCTAAAGCCAATCATGGCCAGGCATTAGGTCTGTCTATTGATACAACACAACACACCCTGCGACCTGACTCAAACCCAAGCAAAGACAATGAATTAAACACTCTTGATATTAAAAGCCATCTCCCCTGTCAGAGTGAAGCATCTGTCTAAAAAAGTCCTTTTTATTGAAAATGAATTATAGCCAAGCAACACTTCTGGTCCAATACAGTTGGAGTGGTGTGTGAGCCATGCTTTGTGGTAACTAACCAGTGGTGGAATAGGGCTCTGGGTAACAGGACTAGACATCATTTAATTGTATTTGGTCACTGTCAGACTGGACAGAAACCTTGTACTGTATCTCCAAGTTTCAAAATAGTATGTTCTTTTGTAAATTAAAGCCCTACTTCATCATACAAGATTGTCGCACCCGTGAGGCGTTGTAATTGTAATTGTAGATCTGCTATTTTCACTACTAAAAATAATAAAATAATAATAAAAAGGGAACGGTTATGGACATACAAGGTTTCCACCCGACACCAACGATTTGCTATGTTGACTGGGCCAAGTCAGTTTACTGTACCATGCTGACGGGATTGTTTTGTTGTGGGGAAACTGCTCGGCTGTTTGACACAGACAGATGGTGAACAGTTCACTAAGATCACTAAGGGATCATGGTTAATGGCTGATAACTCAGCTTGACATGACATTGTGTAGACTGTAGAGGGCAAGGTACAGTACTGAGTGTCTAGTTAGTCTGTCTGGAAACTGGCTTAACTCTGATGGGATGAACAACTCTCAGGTGTCGTTGGAAATGAGCTAAATGTGAGGTATCAGAAACAAATTGCGACTTTAAGGGTCATGGTTAAGTAGTACACTTTTTTTGTTTTGTTTTATATCTCATATCTGCTGGAATACATTCATGTGTCAGTTGCATGCTGACAAGAGAAAAACAAACAGCAAACTCAAACATTTGGGAGTAGCCTACCGGTATATCTTTTTAAATGTAGTTAAATACTTAAAACATATATATGTATCTATAATTGTTACCTTCGCTCCTACAGAGCCCAACTTGTTAAAAGCCTCCTGTAACTATTCCCACTTAACACAGCTATGTGGCGGAGGTAAGCATATAAGTGGATTTATACAGTAGATCTGCTTGAGTCTGGTTGGTTTCCAACTCAGAGAGCCTCCGTCTGGTGTGTGCTCTAGTCCCCACTGGAAGCCTAAAACAGGAATATTTGAACAATATTATTTAATCATAACCCCAACCCTAAAACTAGGGATAAAAGTATAATCAAAATAAAATGAGAAACTGTAATAACCAGTTCAAGCAGTATAATTATCAGCCAGTATGTCTGAGGGCAGCTGTGTATCTGCCTCTTAAGAAAAAGTGTGCAATTCATTGTTTTCTCCAGCTTTTTACACATTTTGAAATGGGAGGGTTAGGGATAACGATTGAAATGTAAATGTAAAATAGCAGGCAAGAGTCAGAATAAAATGAATGGTGTCTTTACTTAATTCCCAAACGCACAGGTCAATATCAAGTCATCAGTTAGCAACTTATTAGATGCTATCTGCATCTAAGTTGCAACACCCTCCATTGGCATTCATGAAACAGAAAAGTCCTTTCTGATTGTATTAAAAGACAATAAACTCCAAAATATTGTACAGACTGCTTGGCTTGGGTTCTCCTCTTTGTCTCTGTCAAGTCTTTGTTTTTACAGTTGAAATACTGTATGTAAGCAGCAGGATGTTGAGTTATTGAAAACGAGTGCTTCCAAAGGGGTCATCCTCATGTTCCCCGAGTTCTATGTTCCCCACTTACCAAAGGGGTTGTGTTTTAGCGTTGTAAGTAGGGAACATTGTATTTAGAACCTGAGGAACAAACATGTAGATACAGTCCCCTTCCAAACTCAATTTGGATTCATCTGATATTTCCACGATCAGGACTTTCAGTATCATGAATGGGCTGTCAGTGGAGGATGTTGCGACTTAGATGAAGATAGCATCCAGGACAGGTTGCTTGCGGGAAGGTCAGTCATCAAACAAAGCAACAATTGACTTCACAGTCCAGGAACAAACAGGTAAGTGGAGTTGTTTCAGGCTGCAAAAAAACAAATTAGAGCAACAGACTACAGGTGAGTAGCAACAGGTTAGACAATTAGCAGTGGATTGGCTATTTCTTCTCCCAACCCTACAACATGCCTTAGGCTACTTACTTTATTTACCAGCATTTCTTGGCATCATCCTTCATTCATGAATAATTCATTACTTCTCATTCATAATTAAATAAAGCTGCACACTAGGTAAAACAACCTAAATTGTCTCTTAGGCTTAGCCGCTTCTTGCCACTAGGTGGCAGATGGCCCTAGCAATTATACTGTAGCTACACGGAGAAGACAGGACAGTTATCCCTTGCCATGGCATATGAGGTGTTGCTTATACTTACAGCCTTATAACTACTCTATATTTCTGACTAATGCATGTGTCTGCACACTTAAAATGGTCTTTTGGAGCAGGTGTGTCAGAAAATAACTACTGCCATGAAAAACAGAAATATCAAGAAAGTGTGTAGGCTATCATGGGGATTTATTTATGTCAGATATATAATATGTAAATTAATCATGTCAGATATATTGAAGTGTTTTTTTCTCTCAGTATTCTTGCTGTAGAATCAAACAAAGATTTGCATTGTCAAGGTTTAGTTCATTCATCCTGTGACCAGAATAGGTTCACATAAGAGACCACTTGATAATCAATAGCCTACTGTCTGTTTTTAGCACACACTGGTTGTGATCTGGAAATAATTGATGCTAGAAACTCTGTTCCTGTATTTCTTTCTGTATTCATCCTGATTATAGGCCTATAGCTTACTGTAACTGATATTTGATTTTACATTCACATCAAAAAAATATTTTATTTTATATGTTTTGAGGTCCAAATGTCTTAAAAGGATCCCTGGCTAATACGACAAATATGCCTCAATACATTATAATTGTCCTCTATAACTACAATGTAAAATTAAAAACACCTTAAATATTTTATTTCTTCTAGAAATAGCTAATCTTTCACTCAATAGGGGAAATACCTGTCGCAAGTTGATGATGTCATTAATGTCATGTGTGATCTATCCTTATGGAATTTATGCCATGCATGTGCAAAAAACACATTTGAAATATTGATTTGATGCTCATTAACCATAGGAAGTATTATGTTTGTTGCCAGACCCATGAAATGGGTAGGCCTACATAAGCAAATGTCGGTCCGGGTTTTCTATATAAAGGGTATATATGATGATGACATGATGATGACATGCCTACAAAAGGCATGATGTCATAAATGATGATGACAGACAGGGGGTCTGGCACAACCAGGTTGACCTGGTCTAGTTTTTATTTGCACATGCATACCATAAATTCCATAGGGATAGATCACACATGACATTTATGACATCATCAACTTGCGACGGGCATTTCCCCTGTTGAGTGCAATATTAGCTATTTCTAGAAGAAATAAAATATGTAAGGTGTTTTTAATTTTACATTGTAGTTATAGAGGACAATTATAATGTATTAAGGCATATATGTCGTATTAGCCAGGGATCCCTTTAAAATGGTATACAATGTGTGTCAATCACCTGTGATAGACCTGAGGAAGATCCTGTGTGAATAAATGGTTCCATGCTTGAGCCACAAGGCCCTATCATAGTACAGTCTGGGGTGATAAGCCATCACTGCGGTGTAGTCTTTTAACGTCAGAAAACTACAACATTACGTCATTCGCCGCGGTGAAGAGCCATCACCGCAAACCCCAACATCTCCCCTCTGTTTTTACCTTCAGACATCTCCCCATCACTCCGTTCACTGATTGGTTTAGACTAGATGGACCAATCAGTTTGCCCCCTGGTTTCAGAGGCACAGAGGTGCGGTGATAGGACTTCACCTGACTATGATGGCCTCCACTTGTTATCTAATTTTTAGGTGAGAACTTATCACCTAAAAGTTGAGGTTATCACCCTTCACCTCGGACTATGATAAAGCCTTCAGCCACCTAAACTCTATTTTTGAAGCGGTGAAAGCCGCTTCCAAGGAGTGGCTTTGTGTGTCCCATGTGTGTCCCCCACGTCCATATGGTCATTTCAGTCCAGAGTGAACAGGTTTTATCTGTCCGTAAATGTGTGTCCCATGTGTGTCCCCCACGTCCATATATGGTCATTTCAGTCCAGAATGAACAGGTTTTATCTGTCCGTAAATGTGTGTCCCATGTGTGTCCCCCACGTCCATATATGGTCATTTCAGTCCAGAATGAACAGGTTTTATCTGTCCGTAAATGTGTGTCCCATGTGTGTCCCCCACGTCCATACAGTATATGGTCATTTCAGTCCAGAATGAACAGGTTTTATCTGTCCTGTACGTCCAGAATATGTGTGTAGTGTCCGTCCCGGTCTGATGATTGGATGATTAAAAATGTCCAATACTTTGAGGATTGGTCAAGCTTCACAATTCGGCCCTCCAGATAAAATCATTCATTCATTCAGAATTCTGAAGCTCTAGAACACATACCGCTTCACTTCGAACCAAATGTATATACAGAGTTCATAGCTCTAGAACACATAGAATAAAAGTTCACCGCTTCACTTCGAACCAAGGTTTGATTTTTTGTTTTCCTATAGGAGTTTATACTTATTGTCAAGGCCTTCTTCCCTCTACACCAAATCTCAACACAAAATATATATTTCCCCTATTGACGCATGCCTAGAGGGAGGGAGGGACAGTAGAGTTCATGTGCTTAATTACCTCACTAGAGTAGGTTGGCAGTATGTGTGTGTGTGTGTGTGTGTGTGTGTGTGTGTGTGTGTGTGTGTGTGTGTGTGTGTGTGTGTGTGTGTGTGTGTGTGTGTGTGTGTGTGTTGTGTTGTAATCACTTGAAACGGTGTGAAACCCAAGGATGAGCCAGGAAAACTGCTGGAAGGGATCTTGTTCACTAGACCGGTTAATCTTATGATCTCCCTGTCTCCGAGTCATCTCCATCATCCTTGGCCATTATGGTCTCAGTGTTCATGACGCGAGGGGGGCGTAGAAGTGAGTATAGCTGATAATCACTGTCATGTTGAACAAGACACTATGTTGAAATATGACTCATGTTCTCCTTTCATCTATATACTACAGTAGTCTACAGGGAAATGTATGTTGTGTCCTCATTGTCTAGCTGTAATAGCGACACCGGCAGTGTGGACAGTCTTGTAGGTTAAAAATAGATAAAATGACAACAATAGTGTGAATAGGTGAATAGTGCCTCAGTATTGTTTGCTGATATGCATTGCATTGATATGCACCTGCTTGACTGCATACAGTATATATACAGTATACACACACGCACGCACGCACGCACGCACGCACGCACGCGCACACACACACAC
>NC_137822.1:20189425-20227128 GCF_963921795.1 Nannobrachium achirus
ACTTTGTCATTATGACAAGGTATAAATCAGGCTTAAGATGTGCTGGCATCTCATGAGGTAGGAGAGACACAAAAACAAGATCTTTCACTCGATCGACTCATGCCATCTTTCCACTTCGATTTCCAGCATACCTGTTTGTGCAGGCTTTCCATCTCCACCTCCAGCGTCTGGAGGAAGCGCTGCCGTTCGGTCAGCTCACTGTGAGCATTTCTCAGCGCCTCGTTGCTCTCCTTCACTTCATTCTGCACGTTGTCCAACTACAGACACACATGGAGACACACATTTTTTTAAGTCATTCTATTTTTCATAGTATCCTAAAGGTGAGGATGGTGTGCTGGTGTGGTCTGTGAAATGGACTGTAGCTACATTTCACTTGTTTTGTTTTTCTTTTGTATTTGTATTCCCACTAACTGACTGAACAGTGCGCTCAGTTGGACCCAAACGTACTATGGCCTTCAAATTATTTGCAAACTACCTGAGAATTCGTATACGATTCTCTCCAGAAAGCTGGCACTGAAGCAGGACTACAAAATATTCCTTTCAGAAGTAGAAAGTTGCCAGCTGGTTTACGAGAGATGACTTGCAATACCGTCTTTTAGTACTAGTAGTGTTTTTCCTTTTTCCCTTTGATATTATTAACCTGTCGTGACACCAGGAGAACGGTATTGCAATTATTAGATTGTTAAAAACTATAGAAATAACTTATGAAAATTAATTTGAAAGTATATTTGACCACTGACCTTCTTGCGGTACCAGTGCTCCGCCTGCTCCTTGTTCTTCTTCACAATGCCTTCGTACTGAGTGCGCAGTTCTGACAGAACTGCGCCCAGGTCTGGTCCACGGGCAGAGTCAACCTCCACATTCACCTCATCTCTGGCAATACGAGACTTCATCTGGTCAAGCTCCTATAGAGACAGGCAAGAGGGTCCAGCTTATAGCGTAACAAGGCATTAGCTTCGTATCATAACACTTTGTGTACAAAGCATTTTGTTAAAAGGTTAAGGCTCTATATTCTGAGTTATCATTGCTATAGAGTCCTGACTGAATGAAATTGGTATCTCATTTTTAACACTTAATACATACCGGTACATAACAACATAAATGTGTTAGTGTGGACATTTGGGTATGTATGTTTCCACTTTTGTTGTTTTTGAGCGGCTACCTATAGGCCTACTTCTGGCTTTGTCTGTATGTACGAACATGTCCTGTGTCTGTATGTCCCGCCTAAATAGCACCGCTCACTTCACACTGGGTGTTATTTTTTTCTATATGCTTAGTTGACATATCCATGTGTGGAGGTGCATTTAACATCTGTGTGAACAGGCACCATATGGAGGTGAGTCCTCTGTGAATCCTACACCCCTGGGTGACAGAGCGAACGGGAGAGCATCTTCATTATTTAGTTGTTCTCTATCAATTGTTAATGGGCTCACGTTACCCCTGTTCCATCTTCCACCGTCCAACTTATGCACAGTTTAACACTCATGTTGCTAGGAGACAATTCCAAACCTTTGGAAACAGCCTTCAGGCTGTTGGTTGGTTATACTGTAATGGTTAACCAGGAAAAAAAGCACCCTTAAGGGGTTTGGCCCCGTCCTACCTATAGCCCCCTCGACATGAAAATGGTTGAGAAATACTGGCCTGAAATAAGCCCATAGATCGATCTTTGTCCCCTGATTTTCTTCCCTCTTGGGCCAGGCTGGACATTACTTGTGGCCAACAATGATTTAACCCTTTCTTTAAAAACGTTCTTTAAAAAGTATTTTAAGAATAAATATACTGTACATTTAAATTATAAGTTGAAAAAAAGGTTGAAAAAAATAAATAATAATCAGCTCATCTGAAGACGTGTGAATTGAAAGTGGGATGTAAAATTGGACCTCGCCTGAAACATGATCATCAGAAAGTCTGCAGGCTGTATGTCTATTTTCACAGAATATATGCCTATTCTCGCTGAATGTTCGCCTATAAGGATATGCTCAGAATAGGGCCACAAGGGTTCAAGTGCTTAGTTAACGCATTAAAAGTTTGACAGAAAAGGCATTTTGAGAATTAAACCCCCATTTGGGAAAGGCTGAAATCTATGGGCCTACTGGCAGAAAGTCATTGAGAGGTTGTACAGTATGTGTGGGAGAATGATTCTTAGTGGATATAACTCTAAATCAAGCACTAACCCTGCTAATCTTGTGACTCTACAATTCCCATCTTAAGTGAGTCCCACAGGGCTCTATACTTGGCCCCCTCCCTTTTCCCTCTACACTATATCACTCACTCCCCCCTCCTTTTTTTAAAGTAGCTAATGTACAAGCTTACAACACGTCACACTGCTATGTGAGCTTGTAGATTGGCTATTTTAAATGAATGTTTGACCCAGAATGCGGACACTTAGGGGTTCATGAGGTTAATTCTTCCTTAAGAGAGGGGGTGGGTTTGTCTCAGGTCCCTTAACCCCAGAGGCTGCTACTTATCAGCTCCTATCATATCAGCTGATGAGAAAGAAAGAGTAGGTTTGTGAAACCAGACCCGTTCACTCCTTTTGTCGCCGGTAACTAAAGGACCACAGCAGTGGACCCACTCCTCTCTCCCTCCCCCTCCCTCTCCCTCTCTCTCTCTCTCTCTCTCTCAGGGACGTGCTGGGCCCCTGATTCAGCCCGGGAAAAAGAGTTGGAGAGGCCCTCATTGCGCGCTATAGAGAGAGATCTCTCTCTATAGCGCTGCTGCTACTCAAAGATTTGCCATTTCAGATCATGACAAGTGACAAGCCAGTGGGCCAATTACATGAGTTAGGCCTATATTTCGTTGTTGTCGGGTGGAAACCATGTATGTCCAAAACCGTTTGTTTTTCATTTATCATTTAAAAAATGATTTCAACTAGTGAAAACAGCCGATCTACAAGCACCGCGAGGCGTTGTGTGCTTGTAGATCTGCTGTTTTCACTACTTTTGTGCGACGTCCTTGTATGATGAAGCAGGGCTTTGCTTTGCGAAAAAATGTACACATTTGGAACTTGGAGATACAAGGTTTCTGCCCGACAGTGACAATTTACTTTGTTTACTTTTGTACTTTGCCCAGCCCCCAAAATGGAACGAAGGCCAACATTTTATTTTTAATCTTTTCCTAATGGCCGGCCTGGACCGGCCGGGAATGAACCGGCCGTTCGGGAGTTGTCCCGCTTTTCCCAATGGCCAGCACGTCCCTGCTCTCTCTCTCTCTCTCTCTCTCTCTCTCTCTGTCCCTCGATCTCTGTAGTCGTCTGAAAAGACCTCTGTGAGGGAATGGGAATGAATCTTGACAAACTGGGTCAGTCAAATACCAGACGCATTGTTACTTGTAAAGAGGGGTCGGAGTAAAAGGTGAGGAAGTCAGAGTGAATGGGGAAAGGGAAACACAAAGGACTACATTAAAATGATGGAAAGAAAATATGGGGTTTGATATAAAAATATCAAAGGCAGACAGGAAACATATACCGTATTTTACTATACTGTATATAATAGAGCACTGTTTCTCAAAGTCGGTCTGTGAACCACCAGGGGTCTAAATGAACCAATATGGGACTGTAACTCTGAGAGTGTACACATGAAACCAAATGGACTGATAATTTCATAGTGGAGCAATGCTATTATAAACAATTATATAGCCTTTATGAACAAATAATAAGGTCAATAAGCATCTGTTAGGTATTTTGTTGTGGTTTATATCATCTTTTTATCAATTCATATTGATGACCAACTGACCACCTGACCCTAAGGGCTAAGGCACAGCTTGTGACTGTGCCATACTCACAAGGTCTCTGAAATGAGGCCTTATCTACTGCCATGGAGCCTGTGCCTAAAACAATAGCGACGTTAAGCTAGATGATTTTCAGGACGGCAACGCCAGGCGGACTACGGCGGCTATGACATAATCGCCATAGCGATCAAAATGGTTAAGCAAAGCCTCGGCGGCGACGGGTTCCCACCCCTTTCACTGAACGCTTTGGTTCCCATGGCGACGCGTACACGCAGCAGACGGAGTAGGCGCTACGTGGGAAGGGACCTTCTGCCGTACTAGAGACGGCTGCAGCGACGGCAGGTTTACGGATCATTTCCGTTTACCGTTGTCATCTGCCGTTGCCGTAGCGTTGCTTAAGGTCGCTGAATTGTTTTGGTTTATAAGGCTCAGCCTAGTGTCATGCAGACACCAGGGAAGGTCATCCCTTCGTGAACCTATGAACTCTTTGCCACATATATGGAACCCACATCCTATGAACTGTTGAAACGTCATCCATTGACTGACCAAATGACCATACTTAAACTCATGTCAAAACATCATTTGTCAGAGAGAGCACGAGCCATTGAACCATTATTTCTGTACTGTACCTGTCTTGAATTCTCTCTCTCCATAGTAAACATTCCATTCTCACTCTGAATCACTCTCCTGTCTTATTTCTTTGTGGTGGATTATTGTATCTCATAGGGGAATAAGAAGGTGTTGTTGTTTACAAATAATATATTTATCAGCATCTTATAAGGACATACCGGTATAAGTATATCTTATTAACTGTAAGAACCACTGGAACAGAGTATGCAGAACTAGACTGCACTCTGTCGAGGTGCAACTTGAGTCTTGTGCACTCATGGCCATGTATGGCCTTGTGCGCCAGCAGAGCGTGTCTTGTTATTTGTATATCAGGTCGCACTTGTTGTTGGTGACGTCACCAAGAATGCTGGTCCCCCATTGGCTGTTGATGGTGACGTCACCATGAATACTGGTCCCTGATTGGCTACGGGCGTAAACACAGACGCAGTAATTGCGCGCTCTGCTGGCGCAGGGAAAAGAACTAAAGAAAAATCTGTTCCACTGCTGTGGTTCTCTAAGTGGATTCTAGGGACTGTGGGTTCCTTTATGGGGGCCTAAATTGACCCATACAAGTCTGTAACTCTGACAGTGTACAAATGGAACCAAATGAACCCTTACGTGTTATTTGGTTCCATTTGTACACTGTCAGAGTTAAGGGGAGACCTTGACATTTGAAAGTTTGAGAACCACTGTTCTACTGTACCTCCTCATGGTTCTTCCTGAGGAAGTAGAGTTCTTCCTTCAGGCTGTCCAGGTCTCCTCTCAGAGTGGCAATGAGCTGCTCGTGGTCAGTCTTAGCTTTCTTCAGGGCAACACAGTCCCTCTCCACAGACTGGCACATCACCAGCTCCGTCTCCCACCTGCAGGGGGCAAGAATAGAAAAGAAAAGACCCAAAGTTGAGACGAACCAGCTGCCAATAAGAGAAACCTGACCATTAGAGCTGTGGTTTTCAACCCTTTTCATATCAAGGCCCATTATTTATTCAGCATTTAAGCCACGGAGCCACCATTTGAAGAGATATTGCATCTCAGACCCCAATCAATTCCGTGCTGTATTGATGTGGTAGCATGGGAGAAATAACATGCTAACGTTGATCAAAATAACAATTATTCTACATTCTCAGAATAAGTAAATTAAGTAATGCAGATGTTTAACAATAATTTAACTCTTGAGAGCGTAAAATGAAACCAAAATGGACCCGTAACATTTGGTTTCATTTTACGCTCTCAAGAGTTAAAGATCTATAAGGGTCCATTGGGTTACCGGCTCTCCATCATTTAGCTAGGGGCCACCTGGAATCCCTTCAAGGACCACTGGTGGTCCACGGACCACTGGTTGAGAACCACTGCAGTAGAGCAACAGTTTTTGTTGAAAATCTAGATTGAACTGAATGAATCCCTCACTTGATTCTGAAGTCATCTGCTGCCAACTTAGCGTTGTCTATCTCCAACATGAGACGAGCATTCTCCAGGGTCTTCTTCCTCACCTAATGGACAACATAGATCCCCATGGGTCAGATCATCATAATGTAGGCCTACAGTGTATATATGCACATACTCCATTGGTGTACATTTTCCACGTACAGGTATTCTGCTACATCACATACTTTACTAATGTATTTGACAACACATATTTATACCCATTAATAGCTCATAAACGCAAATCATGGGCATCCAATCAATCGTCCAAATCAATCAATCAATCAATCAATCAATCAATCAATCAATCAATCAAACAAACAACTGCGGCCAGGACAAATGAGTTTCCCTCGTGGGACAAATAAAGGTCTATCTATATCTGTCATTTCCTAAAGTGCAGTACGAGAGATACATGAAAAAGGTGTGTGTATCCTTATTTAACCGCTTAACCACTTTTTCAAAAATAGCTAAATGAGCTGATCTATAACCTCAACAATGCCTTGCATTGCTACACGTTGTTAGCTTGTAGAATCTTTGCATTTTTGGACTATTTAGTGACATGCTCTAAATAGGTTGAAAGTGGTTAATGAAGAAGCAGTTGTTAAACATTGTTGCTTGGGTTAATGGGTAGACTCATTTTGAACTGAATGTCTGTGGTCATTTTGTTACAGGTTAATCCAAAGTGCAACTGTAGGTCATTGTCTGGCCCTGATGCATCATCCTGCACGAGGAGATTTGCATCAAATGCTTTGTCTATGTAAATCAATAAAACCAGACTGTCATCATAGCATTGCACTCCATTTATACACACATCAATTCCCTGAAAGACGTGAATGAGAATCAAGAAAATTTAAAATGTGTTGACTTTATCATAAAAAGACAAATGGTGTAAGGGTGTCATTGTGACGCTCCTGTTCTTGTGTGCATGTACTGTCCTGTTCTGTGTATGTAGTATGTAATTAGGAGTGTGTGTGCGTGCTTGCGTGTGTGTGCAAACATTGCATTGTGTGCGTCTGTGCAAGGATTAGTTGCATGTACAGTGTCAGCCAGTGTCAGCCATTTCAGCCATTTGCCTATTAATGATGTCACTGAAGTTGGAACATGGTCACGCCCTAATTGCGTATTACCAATTGTCTATTTAACATGCTCTGTAATGAGGCGCAGGTGTTGTTGATGTTAGAGGCACACAGTTCTTTGACTGTGTTTGTGACTGAGGCTGGTGATAGATGCATTTATGTTTATTATTTTATTAGCTAAAGTATAGGACTTGGCTGCAAAATAAATATCATTTATGTTGAACTTTATTGGAATGTTTGGACATCAGTTCTTGGGACACATCACAGGTCTGAACTTCGATCTTGAGCGTCAGCAACCAGTAGCATCCATAGTATAGGGACTTTGGGCACTACAGCATGTGTTTGTGCCATGCATGTGCATGTGTAGTGATGCACGGAAGCGGTAATTGAACCCGGGACTCCCACATGCCAGGCCAACACACAAACCGTTGTGCCAATAGGGCTGAGCCCGATTGGCAGGGCTGTTGTGTGCTGGTTCATTGTGTGTGTGTGTGTGTGTGTGTGTGTGTGTGTGTGTGTGTGTGTGTGTGTGTGTGTGTGTGTGTGTTTTTGTGTGTGTGTGTGTGTGTGTGTGTGTGTGTGTGTGTGTGTGTGTGTGTGTGTGTGTGTGTGTGTGTGTGTGTGTGTGTGTGTGTGTGTGTGTGTGTGTGTGTGTGTGTGTGTGTGTGTGTACCTCCTTCCACAGCATGAGCTTGGGCCATCATGCTGTCAATGTCATGACCTTTGGGGATGCGGTCCAGCATGTGCTGTTTGATCCTCATCTCCAGGTCAGCGTTGGAGCGCTCCAGAGAACGCACCTGGACGGACACACACAACAACATTCACTAAAACACCACCTTCTATGTCAATGGTTCTCAAAGTGGACACACACAACAACATTCACTAAAAACATGTTGTGGTTCTCAAAGTGGATTTCAGGGACTCTCTAGGTTCCTTTATGGGGGTCTAAATTGACCCTTACAAGTCTGTTACTTTGGCAGTGTACAAAAACACTGCTCTATACCTACACCCGGACACACAAAAAAGTACATTCACAAAAAACATCACTCTCTATACAACCCCTAGCTCATAAAATGCATACTTTGGCTACTCAAAAATAGCCTATCAATGAATATTGGGTTGCTGATGTAGCTACAGTCTATGACAGTGGTTCTCAATGTGGTGTCCAGGGACCCCCAGGGGTCCTTGATGGGGTTCCAGGGGGTCCTCAGCAAAAATGTGTTAATGTAGCATAAAAATATGTTTACCCACTTTATCACATTTTACACTTTGGCTATTCCAAAATAGGTCTACAACAACAACAAGGTCACAGATTGTCACACCAAATTCTGGGCCCTGGGTACAAGGATTCACTGCGTTATTTTGTGCTTTAACTATTGAAAAATAGCAGATATACAGTACAAGCTTGCAGCACGTCACTCTGCTATTTGCTTGTATATCTGCTATTATATCTGCTATTTGCCAATAGCTAAAGTATAAAATAACTAAGGCCCCCTCCACCTTAGGCCCTAGTAAGTCAGTGCCACTTTTCCCCCCTTGTGAAAACCCAAGGTAAATCGTCAGACCTTCTCCAGGTAGTTGGCCAATCGGGTGTTGAGGCTCTGCATGGCCTCCTTCTCATTGGTGGAGTTGCCGTGGATGCCGTTGTGCTGCAAGCTGATTGGCCCGTTGAGGTCCTGGCTGCTGACGGAGGCTGAGCGGGACAGCGGGCTGGCTCCGGCAAACGACACGGAGGCCCGGGATCGAGCGCGGCCGCTGTCCCTCAGAGACAGGCTGGAGAAGGACGGCTGGCGGCCCATAGAGAAGCTCCTCATCGACATAGTGGAAGCCATGGTGGGTGGCTGTGGCGGACGGACAGAGGGAATTGAAGGGAAAGTTCAGATGTTCATACTTGGGTTTGAGACACACCTCGCACAAGGTTCAAGTGGTTGAAAACCTATTTTTAAATTGGTGCTACTAAGGTTACTGTGAAATATCCACTGAATGTTGTAGCAACGTCAATGGAAAGATATCAAAAGAATCTGAAGAGAATGGGTGGACTGTTAAGTAGCCCACTGCTCTGAGAATGAAAAGGATATGAAAGTGGTGAGAGAGTTGTTAAAAGCAGAACACATAAGATCAAAAGGGAATAAGGCTGCTTAGACTGTTACAAAGGAGTAGTGATGATTTTAAGCCCGATTTAGTTTTGTCAATGGGCTTGCTCTTGCATGATGTTTAAACTATATCTGTTCTATTCTAGCATAAGGCCTGTACTTGAAATATAAGCTCAAAGTAGCTAGCATTCCCCTTAAGGAAACAAAAGTACACACTGAGGATGCATCACTGGCTGTTCAAACTAACCATCTGCCTCTAGAGATAAACTTTAATGCATGTCTGACTTTATGGTTACAGGCGCTCCAGTCAATTCATCTCAGCTCTGTTCAAGTACGACTCAACACAGCCAAGAGTACACTTCAAATGTAAATGACTGCAGCTCAACCCCGGGTCAAAACAAGAGAGCCTCACTAGGGCTGAGGACACCCTTATGTATTCAATTTCTATGATAATGAGACACATTTGATAGTCAAGAGGATGCTAATAGCAATTTCATGAAAGCAGAAGTGGAGGATTTAGCTCCAAATAATATGAACCTATTTTGAAGGTATAGAGAGTGAAGTGTTATAAGCTATAGCCTTGTTATAGTGTTGTTGGAAATAGGATTCCCGGCGACTATGGATGAAACCATCCATGGCCACAACTTGAATATTTCCACTTAAGTTTTGTCAAGCAATGCCAAACTGTGAAAGATAAAAGCATACGTTAGTCATAGGTGAGACATATTTTCAGGGTTATCACTTTTTGCCCACATCGGAAATCAGAACTTTATCCGAACTAGATATTATCTGGGTTTACTTTAGGCTAGCAGGTGTTCAAAGTAGAGGAATGCCAGTTCAAATTGCATGGGGTCTTTAAATCGTAGGAGGGTCCTCTTACTGTAGGTGTCCTGACCACCTGTAAGACAGGGACTCTGTGTCTGTGAGTGTGCATGTTATGGGTGAGTGTGCGTGCGTGCGGTGTGTGTGTGTGTGTGTGTGTGTGTGTGTGTGTGTGTGTGTGTGTGTGTGTGTGTGTGTGTGTGTGTGTGTGTGTGCGCGCGCGCGTGTGTGCATGTCAGCAAGGTTTCAGTGGGAGATTAGCGGTCAAGGGAACCTCTCTGTCGCTGTCACCTGATCCTCACAACACTGGTTTCCCACAATACTACAAAGGACCCAGGCAAGAGACAGGCAGTCCTTGTTCAGATGAGAGATTGGAGGACTCAGGAAAATGGTCGGGAAAATATTTAGACAGAATTCCAGTGGCACAAGGAAGCACATTGTTCCACAGGAAATGGTCTTTCATATCGTTTTCCATTTCATGTCATTTTTCGAGAGCATCTCGCTATCCGCAGAGGAGCTGTTCCGCTGAAAAGATGTAGTTATGACTTGAACATTCAGCCGGAGTCAGAAGAGGACAAAACAGAACAAAGGCTGATTTATATTCTGTCGTATGATGGTGTTGCACACTGAAAATAGCCAATCCACAAGCTCTATGAGCTTGTAGATCGGCTATTTTTGGTGTGCGACATCGTCGCTTGACAAAGTATAAAATAATGCTTATGAAACTCTTGTTGAAAGTACATTACTAGTGACACAAGCTATTGCTTTAAGCATTGTGATTGGATATAGGCCTACACGTGTTGCACTTCCACAATTATAATTGCATTTTACACAATGACACATATTGCATGGATCAGTTTTAAAGTTCTGAATCATCATCTGAATTATTGCTAAAATAATTAATGAAATTCACAGATATTTCAATCAATAAAGTAACACTTGTCTTTTAAGATGAATTCCATAGCTTTCTCAGTGTAAAAATCAATAAAGAGAGTTCTTTTTTTACTTACGTATATAGCTGGTATTTGTATACGGGTGGGTTGTCTTCAACTAGAGGAAGAAGTGGGATCCAGAGGAATGCAGGCAGCTCTGTGCTGGTGATGCTGCAGGTGTGCCTTTATACAGGTAAGCAAGTAGAGGGAGGAGCTCCAGTGTAGCTCCAACGTAGGCATGTCGGCAGCACCTGCAGGTTTTGTGTCAAGCAGGTGTACTCAAGAACAGGGACGTGCTGGGCCTCTGATTCAGCCCGGGAAAAAGAGTTGGAGAGGCCCTCATTGAGATCTCTCTCTATAGCGCTGCTGCTACTCAAAGATTTGTGACAAAGTGACAAGCCAGTGGGCCAATTACATGAGTTACATTTCGGCGTTGTCGGGTGGAAACCTTGTATGTCCAAAACCGTTTGTTTTGTATTTATCATTTTAAAAATGATTTAAACTAGTGAAAACAGCCGATCTACAAGCACACAACGCCTCGCACCGCGAGGCGTTGTGTGCTTGTAGATCTGCTGTTTTCACTACTTTTGTGCGACGGCCTTGTATGATGAAGCAGGAACGAAGGCAGACATTTTATTTTTAATTTTTTCCTAATGGCCGGCCTAGACCTAGGCCGTTCGGGAGTTGTCCCGCTTTTCCCAATGGCCAGCACGTCCCTGCTCAAGAACCCTGCAATAGAAGTGGATTAAGATTCAGAAGGGGGCCCCTGGACCAATGATCCCTTCATTGGTCCCACCCCACATTACCAATGATCCCACCCCACATTACCCAGAGAGAGGCAGTCGGGTGGGCGCTCAAACAATACTCAAGTTGAGACTCAAAGGGAGTTCATGCATGGTATTTGGCCACCGACCCCCATCTCGAAATATTATGTATCAGGGTCCCCTCAGAAGCAAATATTTGAGTTACAATTGTTTGCTTTTAAAAATATATATATTCAAAGATTTGCACAAATGTTCAAGAATTTTTCAAAAATAGCAGATCTACAAGCTCGCAGTGCGACACTCGGTGCTGTGCTGTGGGCTTGTATATCTGCTATTTTTCAGTAGCTGAAGTATAAAATAATTCCAGGTCTTAATGGGTTAAGGTGCTACGTATAATAGACTTCTGTTTCATTGCAACAGCATCAGCATCAAAACATCAGTCTTTTATACTTAATAAAGAGGCTTATAATTATCCACACTGCTCCAGTGTGTTTCATTCTACTTTTTAGAAAGCATTCCAGGCGGTCTTTAACAATGATAGAAAAGCTGTAATAGCTTGGAGGTTGGTGTTAGGACTTGGAGGTCTTTTAAAAAAAATATATATATAACTTTGTTGTGAATTATTGGCCAATTGCAAGCACATCAATTTCGTACCCATAATCATAAGCGATATGTTGTTATAGAGTGCATGTCACTGACATGAACCTTTCCTGTATGGGCAGGGGCGTCAATTGGGTATGGCAGGGGTATGCAGCTGCCATACCCTGGGCCCAGGGGGGAAAATAAAAGTTACTTTTAAATATAAATCCATGAATGTCTTTTTGTATCTGCGCTGGTTATTATGTTGTTAGATTACAGTAAAATAACTACAAATGGAACATTTTCTCCAGACTTGTATTCTTCCCAGCTTGACAAAATGGTATATTCCCAGGTTCTGCAGTTCAGCTGCACAGGTGCAATGCATTATTGTTAATTGTGGCACGTTTACTAACATGCTAAGTTTAGCTGCACTTGAACAACCATTCCAGGCTGCCATATAGCCCAAGAAACTGTAGAAACCTGTGTAAAAAACTGACATTGTGAAAATAGCCGATCTACATGCTCACAACGCCTCGCGCTGCGAGCATGTAGATCTACTATTTTCACAATAGAACCGTGTTATACAAAATGTAGTGCCTCTTTTCCATGAGGACTCCCATCTTTGCCATACCCTAGCTTTTGCTGAACTGACGCCACTGTGTATGGGCACAGGTGTAACCTTTCCTAGACAGTGTCACTGAGTCCTCCTGTGGTTCCACTATCTCCTTATGTAACCTGACACGCTGTGTCCTCAACAGTTGTAAAATATTCAGCAACAAGGAAAACCAGCTGGCCAAAGCTATTTTAAAACGACTATGATGTGGGCCATTCTGCCTATGACTGAAACAAAAACAAAGGACCTAATCGTGAGAATGTCCACCCTTATTATTCTGGTGGCCTGTGTAAAATAATGAGCATCTGTCCAAGAGGACAATTAAAGCCCACCAAAAAGAAACAATATATATTTATTTCTAACAGTTTATTAAAACTACAGTTTGGGATTTTTTTTTATTTTTTATCAATGATGTAAATAGAAAATAATATTTTGTGAAGACTGGAATGTTGATACCTGTTAGCTTGACTGGAAGAAACTTACAAACAATTTCTCCCTGTATTATATCAATACCTATGTGTTCATGGACAGTAGCTCACCATGAGTCGCCTGAAAGGTGTGTGTGTGTGTGTGTGTGTGTGTGTGTGTGTGTGTGTGTGTGTGTGTGTGTGTGTGTGTGCGCGCACACGTGCGTGCGTGCGTGCGTGCGTCTTTGTGTGCACATGTGTGCGCGTGCTTGTGTGCGCGTGTGTGTGTGCGGGTGTGCTTGTGCGTGTGGTGTTCGTGCATTGTCAGCACTATAGCTTATCAAATGATCTTCTCAAAACAACCAAGCCTTGTAGGCCTTTTATTTATTCTCATTTTATGACAAAATGTAATTACTCTACATTTATGTCACAGTACTGTAAATGGCACTGAAAATGAGGGACCCTCTTGGTGATATATAGCACCTTGATCAAATGGTGCTATATACTGTACACATAGACCCATAAGGTTCCTAAACTAAGCTGAAGAATCAGTAGAGAACCTCTAAACTTTACAGGTTTAAGGTTCTTTAGAGTCTAAATAACCATACAGGGGCTTAACAGGTTCTTTGTACAGCAGCAGTGGTGAGAAGGTGATGAGTGCAGAGTAGAGTAGGACCCACATTCTATGCAGGACAGGCAGGCAAGGAGCAATTAAAGAAATGTTTAATAACAGGGCAGACAAAACCTAAACCAGTTTACAGAAGGCTCAAAGCCTAAACACAAAACTCACACGAACACTGGACCAAACAAACTGACAATCACCCACAGAAAACAACACACATACCGTACATATTGTACATATTGTACATACTGTACATACATACATACATACATAGTATACATAGATATATACAAATACATATCCTATATTAAAGTGGTTAGTAGACCTATGGGCCTGCCCCTACTAACCATTAACAAAGCAGATAAGGCCATATATAGCCAGGCATGTCACTATGACTCATACATAACCATAAACAAACCCGATATGCCCATATATAGGTATATAATGGAGATCCAGTTGTCCAGAGCCACAGAGCCAATATACTATACCGGTATGTCCATATATGGGACCTATACCCACTTAAAACTCTGCAATGCATGCCTGCCGAACCTCTGGTAGGGAAACAACTACTCACAGGTGAACTCGATAGACAATGGCTAAGGAACCAACAGGACAACCTAATCACAGAGTAAGAGCATGCAAGACAGGTAACAGTAAAAAGGAAAACAGGAAACACAACAGTAAAGTCCAACACAGAAAACAGGAAACAATAAAATTACACTAAAAACGAAAACACCATCATATCCTGACTGACCTGACAAGTGGTGATATATCAACCATTCCAGTGATGTCATTACGTGCGCATCCCGCATCAAAAACTCATTCAAGTCACCCAGGGACTCATTCATGTCATGGTCCTGGGGTCCCGGGGATGCGCCTCCATTGGAGTCCATGTTAAAATAATTTACCGCGTCGCGGTAAAAAATAAAATAAAAAAAATCCACAGACACCACCATTGTTCATGGGTGAAAGCATCCTACTTTACCCTATGTTAACACAAATAAAATCCACGTAGAAAGTCTTAAACAGGCGATAGAAACGTCAATGTTTTGATTCCACCGACGTCCGACGCCATTTTGCGCGCGTAAACTTTATATTGAGGATTGAGAAAAAACTATACTAGGACCCATTTGAATGACCACCTGTGGGTCCCGGGACCCATTACATTGAAAACCTAGTAACATCACTGCATTACAAAAAACACATAAGTATAGCCTACAACTGGAGAATAGTGTTGATTAGTGTGATTTAGTAGTTTTAGTCATAGTCTTTTGAATAACATTCCATTATTTAGTCATGTTTTAGTCATCTGAAATGTTTTAGTTTTTTTTATCGACTAAATATCATAAGATTTGAGGCGACTAAATCTACAGTTGATTTTGTCGACAAAAATGTATTTTGTCAGGCCTTGATTGCATTGGCTGATTTAACACTTGTTGCATGCTGAAAATAGCCGATCTACTATTTTCAGAGTGCAACACCCGAGAGTGCAACCAAACATAAAATTACTTGTCTTTCAGTTCTACTGGATCTCTTCTCCACTAGTCCCTCACTAACATTTTAGTCTAGTTTTTATATTTTTGACAATATTATCAATAAAGCAACAAGAAATCTTGTGAAATAAAATGATGTCAACCAATCATCACGGATGATGATACACGAAAGAAGAAGTCTTAGTTTTAGTCTTCATAGGTTAGTTTTTGTTTAGTTTTTATTTAGTTGTTTGTCTGCTAACAGACTGTAGTCATTCACTAACTGTGTAAATAGCCATTTGAATATTCATTATTCATTATTATTGTTGACTGGCATATTCATTTACTATATTCATTGTTGATTGACAATCTTAAGAGCATTTTACTGCATAAACTGAGAATATTTTTATATTAAATGCTAATTGCAATACTTTTTATGCTGCATGCATTGTTTATTGCCAGTGTTTACTACTGTAAACTACTGCACTGCAGACAAGTAACCTACCCAAGCCCTGTTTTATACTTTATTCTTTATTTTTAAATAGTTAAAATAGCAGCAGATCTACAATATTTTAGCAAATTTATTAAACTAATTTGAAATGTTTGTGCTTTTTTTTGTTGTTGCCTATATACATGACTAACATCAACATAGGGAACCATGGTCGAAATTGCTTAATGGAAATGATTGACGTCCTGTAAACTGTCACCACTGTGTGGCTAAGTCTGGAATATGCAGCCTATACAACAGAACAAGGTAGGACTTTCAAACAAAGCAAAGTGAGCAACGTGTGCACCGGTGCTTCCCAGAAGAGGGCAGCAACGAGCTATGTTACAAGTGTGATCACACAACATTGCACATAATTAACAGCAAACCATGCCATTGCCATCCATAGATTGTTGAAATTGTCCAACCATTATTGAAGATTATTATACACTGTCTGTCTGTCTGTCTGTCTGTCTGTCTGTCTGTCTGTCTGTCTGTCTGTCTGTCTGTCTGTCTGTCTGTCTGTCTGACTGTCTGTCTGTATATCAATGTGTAGCTCTATAGATAGATCTATCTATTTATCTATCTATAGGGCTGTCACGATTATGACATTTTACATGACGATTAATTGTCACACACTCAATTGTCATTGACAATTACATTTCTGTTTGGCTTTTAGGATTTGAATTTGCACATGGCAGATATGACACATAACCTAAATATACAAAGAAATGACTGACATATTTGACAAAAGAAAATTACATTGATAGTGGAAATAGCCGATCTACACGCTCACACCGCTATCTATCTATCTATCTATCTATCTATCTATCTATCTATCTATCTATATATATATCTATATATATATCTATCTATCTATATATCTATCTATCTATCTATATATCTATCTATCTTGTCTATCTTTGTCCACTCTGTCAGTCATGGTGGGTCAGAGTTTGGTTGTTGAGTCAATAAATAGATGATTAGACTGGCGTGACACCAGCGTACTACCCATGACCCCACTTAACCCCTCAAGACCTCTGTCACATTTGATCATGTGATCATACATCTACCCTTATGGTAGAAACTTGTCATATATGTTACACTGATGACATTCATCCATGCACACTTTGATTAATTAATTGCTGCATGGGGGGAGGGGCAGTAGTCTATTTTGGCATGGTATCTTTACAAAGAAATAAATTAAATGTTACAACCAATTGCAGTTAGCATTCATTTATCTTATTCTCTCTGTGTGTGTGTGTGTGTGTGTGTGTGTGTGTGTGTGTGTGTGTGTGTGTGTGTGTGTGTGTGTGTGTATATATATATATATATATATATATATATTTTTTTTTTTTCCAGTCTAGATGTCTGTTGCTTTTTATTTTGCATCCAATTCTTTTCATCTTCACCTGTAGTTTTGTGCATCCTGAGTTAACGTATAGGTTATTATACATTATGTGTTAAGATTAAATTATATTATAATAGTAAGACGCCTCAGGGCGACACGCGACCTCGCCCTAAAGGGCCATCTGGCCAGTGACGTACTGTATATCGGACCAGTTACCCATATATGGAGACCCCTGGTACCCATATATGGTGATCCATGTACTGTATATAGTACATTCCTTTTATGCCCATACATGGAGATCCCTGTCTGAACCAGCCACACAGATATGTGCTGTCTTCCTCCATTTATGGGCATTCCCATATGAAGTCCTGTTAGATATGGGCTTAATATTGATGGCATCAGGGATCTCCATATATGGGCATAAAAAGGAATCTGTTAGTGTGGTTCCCATGACATCACAACATATTTTATACCCATACATCCCTATCTGAACCAGCCACACAGATATGGGCCATGTATTGGCCATCTGCCCAGTGATAGGCCTATATGACATCAGGGATCTTCATATAAAAGGGATTCTGGGGAATACCCATAATATGGACTTTTACATAGGTAATGTCACCTGTGATATCACCTGTGATGTGTCAGGGGAACCACCTTCAGAGATACACAGATACAGGGACAAGATGTGCCGGTTTTCATAGTAAACTTGCGACCCCCCGGTCACAATTAAGATCAAATGTATTAATGCAACATTAGCCATACATTGCTTTCTATATGTAGCAGCCAGGAGAGCAGTGTGATATCATGCTGCAACGTCCTTGCTGCTTTGGTTTTAAATCAGACTGACGCCTCTCAATAGTCACTTCAGTGTTGAAGTGATTATTTCCTGTTGTTGGAAACACTTGTTGGCAGGCTGGGTTTGCATGCTTGTTTTCTGTCAGTCAGACAGACAGACAGACATCATAACAATGTAACCACTTTAACTTTATAATTGGACGGTCGCCATGTTACGAGTTCTGGGCTTGCCGCTTCTTTACACCTGACAGGGGGGAGTTTCCCCGGTTGGATGTAGCGCGTGGAAGGAACACATTATTCCAACCAGTTCCTTTCCCCTCCATCAGGCGCCCTGGCTGGCCAGGCCGGGGAAGACCACGATTACTGCATGTTTATTGTGAGGGTACCTACTCTAGGAGACACGGGGAGAACATGCAAACTCCACACAGAAAGGCCCTTTCACCTATCCCCCCAGCGCCCACAATGTCCCCAGTGGGAATCGAACCCAGGACCTTCTAGCTGTGAGGCGACAGCGCGCTACCGACTGAGCCACCGTGCCCCGGCTGCCCCCTGGCTTGTTCTGTGGCCTACCTACCGTGAAGAGTATTTTACACTGGAGTTAAACCCTTTAGGCCTATCCTTGCCAAAGGTCCTCCGGGGGCCTATACTTGGCACCGTCCTTTTTTCTTGCTGCTCGGCTATCTTCACCCTTGTGTTCTCCCCCAGAACAGGCATGCTATGGGTTGTGGGGTTAAATTAAGGCTCTGGATTTTGTTGTGCAAGTCAATGCAGTGTAGTCACACTGATTGGTTTAATTTGAGCTCTAGGCTGATGGGTAGATCTAAGTGCACTAGCCAGCCACTGATAAGAATCTGTGGTGAAGAAATTGCAAGCAGAAATTGCAGACAGATATATGTGAACAACTATGGAGGTTAGCACCTGCGCTTATCCTTTCTTTTATATCGCCTTAACAACTGACCCCCCCCCCCCCAAACACCACCATTAAGGTTTCCTCTGCACTTGAGTGCAGGTTGCTTGTGTGTGTGGGGAACACGTCAGACCACTCAGAATGTGTGTGGAGATCATTATCAGAGGGCTTGGTAACATTTAAGATACAGATCTATATGTGTAGCTGGTGAATGTACTGTATGAAAAGTTGAAAGGGAGTTTTGTGTGTGTGTGTGTGTGTGCGTGTGTGTGTGTGTGTGTGTGTGTGTGTGTGTGTGTGTGTGTGTGTGTGTGCGTGCGTGCGCTCGCGCGAGTGTGTGTGCGTGCGTGTGTGTGTGCGTGTGTGTGTGTGTGTGCGTGTGTTACCTTTACTGTATATATACTGAGCTGACTAAGGACACAACCATTTTTATGCAGCTTAAATCGTAGGGAGGTTGGTTTATATTGGCAACATATTCTCCTTCCTCAAGTAGCAGATAGAAAGATATAGCTTTTTTGATCCTGCAGGGGAAATTCATTTGCCAGAGGCAGCACAACAGTTAGAGTTATACAGATACAGAGTAAGAGAAATACTGCAAGGTACAGTACAGCAGGGTAATAACATCAGAAAAAAAACACCAATAATACACAACAGTACTGCGTACACTCTCGCTACTGACGAGTTAGTGAATATCTTACCACGGCTGTTGCGATGCGATGGGATCCCCTGTAGGGTACTTTTTCACTCTTCCCCGTAGTCCCGCCTACTGAAGTGCCGTTCTCACTCCTAACTAGTAATAGGTTGACGCATCCGAAATAACAACAACAAAAAAACAAACACCGGGGTTCCCACACATTTTTACCAATTAATTTCCAAAACTTTTCCAGAATATTTAACCCAATTTCCAGGACTATATAACAATAATTCAGCTCAATAACAAGTCACTTACTCCTATGCGCAATGCCCAAAGACAGGTAGTGTATGCCAGTGGTTCTCAACCTTTTCAGGCTGTGACCCCCGAAATAATCATATTTTAACTGGGGACCCGGCACCCTGACGAGCACTAAGAGTTGAGGAATTTTGTATAACACGTTTCTATTGTGAAAATAGCAGATCTACATGCTCACAACGCCTCGCGTTGCAAGGCGTTGTGAGCATGTAGATCGGCTATTTTCAAAATTTCTGCCTCTAATATTTGACAATTTGGCCAATGTTTAATTTGTCATTTCAGAGGTATTAACAAAATCAATAACCAAAGACAATGCATAGCTATTTTTTTCCAGGACCTTCCAGGACCCTTGATCAATTCCACAACTTTTCCAGTACTGGAAAAATATATTTCTAATTTCAAAATATTTC
Organism: Nannobrachium achirus; assembly: GCF_963921795.1. Lineage (NCBI taxonomy): Eukaryota > Metazoa > Chordata > Actinopteri > Myctophiformes > Myctophidae > Nannobrachium > Nannobrachium achirus. Next base: position 20,209,462 of record NC_137822.1, read on the forward strand.
CAGGAATTTCATGACCGTGGGAACCCTGAAACACCTAAAACAAGGCAGTTGCACCGCCAGACGCGGGACTTCGGCCCCACCCCCAGTGAGCCGTTAGTCAGGCAAGTGTGCAAGGTGGTACAATTTATACTGTATGCACGTCCCTATCCATATGTCCCTTTTCAGAAAACGTCATGTGACATCATGTAGGTTTATACATCATCATCATACTGTACTTGTGCGTGCCACTTGAACCCACACTGTTTCTTCGGGGACAGTATTTTCTAGTTTGAAGGCTAAGTGAAACGGGTGTGTTCTTTAGCTTTTTACCCCCTTTTCTCCACAATTTAGCCGCTGTGCCAATTGATTCCACCGAAACAAACATTTGTATGTTGCCACCGCTGTTGTATCCTACTGACTCACCTACTACTCCTCCCGCCCAACACTCCCCGCTGCCCCCGAGCCAGTGCGGAAACGTGCAGTGACGTTATTATCACCCTCCCCATCCGGCTTCCCTCCCCTGAACACAGGTGTTCGTATAGATCAGGGTTCCCCACGGGCCATTTGCGGCCTGCGGGGGGCTACTTTCTGGCCCCCACCAACCCCAGTAATAATGGTGTTATAAGAGCAGCAACAACACTAGCATATCGTCATTGTCGGGTGGAAAATCCGTATCTCAAAATGTGTACGTTCTTTCGCAAAGTAAGGCTCTGCTTCATCAAACAAGGCTGTCGCACAAAAGTAGTGAAAACAGCCGATCTACAAGCACACAACGCCTCGCACCGCGAGTTTAAATCATTTTTAAAATGATAAATGCAAAACGAACGGTTTTGGACATACAAGATTTTCACCCGACAACGACGATATCTGAACTGTCACTGGAGTAGCGGGAGCGCCACCGTCGCCCCCTGCAATGTTGTGGCCCTCGGCTTGGTACCCTAGACATAATTTGGCCCTTGGGGAAAACTAATTGGGGAACCCTGGTATAGATGCATGACAAAGCCGGATGCACCATGGTGGAGTCAAACCCACTATCCCTGTGGGGGTGGGCAGGCCTTTACCACTGAGCCATCCGAGCACCTGACTCAGCAATGTTCAAGTTGTGTGTAAATCGTCAGGTCTTCGTCAACATGAGGGAACGCAATGTGAGTCGCAGCGCTCGACACGGCGACTCGCTTGCTTTAGCTCGCTCGGTGGTGTCTCACGTGGATCAAGTCCGCTTGAGACGGTGCGCCTCCGCCGTCTCCACCGAAAACAAGCGCTCCTTTGCTAGAACGAGCCTTACCCAAGATGCTTTATAGATACCGGTACACGCATGCATGCGCTTGTACTGGTTTCCCACATGTACTGTATATATACATTCACACTAGGGCTGTCACAATTATTACATAATCGTCTAATCGTGATTATTTGACATAATCGTGATTATTTTTCATAATCGTCATAATCGTTTCCATGTTGAAAAATGTATTTTTAAGAAAGTCAAAAATAGTGGAAATAGCAGATCTACACGCTCACAACGCGCGACGCGTTGTGAGCTTGTAGATCGGCTATTTCCACTATCAATGTTCTTTTTTAAGTATAAAGTTGTCAAATATGTCAGTAATTTCATTTTATATTTAAGGTTACGTGTCATATCTGCCATTTGCAACTTCAAAGCCTACAAGCCAGACAGAAATGTAATTGTCAACGACAAAAACACAATTAAATCGTTAATCGCCAATTATTTGAGTGACAATTAATCGTCATGTAAAATGTTATATTGTGACAGCCCTAATTCACACCTGGAACCTGAATAGCAGAAGTTTGTACCGCTAGCATGTGAAATTTGTCCATCTTCTGTAGTTGTTTCTGGGCCCCAGGGGAGAGGAAATCACTTTTACAGCTTCACACGGCGATGGCTGCTCAGATATCTTTGATGAGCACACAGGGGGAGCTGTTGGGGGTTACGTTTCTTGCCCAGGGACACTTTGGTGTTTGGTGCAAATACTGGGCAAGTCGGGGGTCGAACTGGCTACCTTACAAGAAAAGATTTTGATACAAGATATTTTTATAGATCTAGAAGCTCAGCTCACATGAGCTTATAGATATTCTATTTTCAAATTGCTGATGAATATAGCTGTTAAAGTATTATTATTATTATTGTTATTATTATAGTTGTAAAATGATTCATATTATTATAATTATATACTTTTTATTCCTATAGGATTTGCTTTCTAAGAATGCATTTCGGAAATAACTTCAAACTTGGTACAATGATACGATATGGGATTGTATCGATGGCCCAGGGTATGAATACCTATTGATTACAGCATCCATGACAAGAATCCCCCCCCCCCAAAAAACAGGCTTTGCATCATGGTGAGAAGAATAATTTCAAGTGAAAAGAACAGAGCTTGAGGCTCTTTAACCAGGAAACACAAGACAATAATCATACGGTACACGTCTGTGATCCAGCGCTTGCGCTAATGTGATCATTGGTTGTTTGTTTTGAGGCAGAGAGCTTCAAACCAATGTTGTGCTGCTTTCCTTCATTTGGCCCCATTAACCGCTGGCAGCCCTTTTGTTTTTCCATTGTATTTGAAAGAAGCCCCTTATATTCATATTCCGTGTTCATTTTCACTGCTTAGGGCTGATGTACAGCAGTGATTCTCAACCAGTGGGTCGGGACCCCCCCCCCCCACTGGTTTTCTCACTGAACAGTAAACACACCACCAGCATAACGTTTAAGTGTATAGAGGGTATCTGCACATTTCTAAAGTGACAATTTGAGGGCTTTTTAATACCTCTAGTCTAAAATGACAAATATTGGTCAAATTGTCAAATATTAGAGACAGAAATTGTGAAAATGGTATTGAACCGCCTTATACAAAATGTAATTTCTCAACTCTTGGGGAAGGGGGTCCCCATAAAATAATTATTTTGGGGGTCGCGGCCTGAAAAGGTTGAGGAGCTCTGATGTACAGTACTATTACTGTGCTGTGCTGTGTGCTTGCGTGCGTGTGTGTGGTCCTGTTGAGGTTTCATGATGTACTGTATAGGTCTGTTATTATGTTTAATGTGTTGTTTGTGTTGACGCATGATTCCTGCATAAAAACAGGGTAAATGCTTTAGACTTTAGTTGAAGAATTTATTGAAGAATATTCATCAGCATAACAAAGGTTATGTTGCTACATTTTACAGCTCTTTATCTCCTATAATTTGTCTTCAGTATATTTTACGGGCATGATTAAATCTGCTCCGCATATTATACTCAGTGACATTACCATACATTTACAGTCAAATCCAGGGCGTTCATTTGACTGGAAATACATATTTTTATTTCATTTACATTTTCTATTGTTTGAAATAAAATCTTTGACATATTTTGTGAAATTTCCCCCCTATAATGACCCAAAATATAAGGACGCCAGGTTTAAAGCCGTTAAATGTTGGCATGTTGTCACTGTCGGGAAGAAACCGTCCTCGTATCTCCAAGTTTCAAATTTGTAATTTATTTCGCAAAGTAAAGCCCTGCTTCATCATACAAGGCAGTCTCACAAAAGTAGTGAAAACAGCAGATCTACAAGCACACAACGCCTCGCGGTGCGAGGCGTTGTGTGCTTGTAGATCGGCTGTTTTCACTAGTTTAGTTAATTTTTTAAATGATAAATAAAACTAACATACAAGGTTTCCACCCAATAATGACCATGTGCCACTACCAGTGTAGTTTCCGTTTCAACGTTAATATTTGTGTTCTTGCTCTAATGTTCACCTTGCATTTCAGCACTTCTTCTCGGCCTGAAGTAAGTTGTTGATCAATATGCACGAGCGGCATGCGATGAATATGCACGAAGTGGCGTCTGTGGCGGGTAGCCGGGTAATTGCCTGTCGTCAGGGGTGGCGGGGCACGGTAATTTGCATCTTGTGGATCCTGCAATCAGCGTTCTATTCATTAGCGCGCCAGTCACTTCATCCGCTGGCCACTCCAAGCTGCCAATCTCCCCTCACCAACCACGGCGTCTGAAAAAGAAAAGGAGAAAAAAGAAAAAAGAAAAAAAGGAAATAAAAGATTGAATGAACAAAGTTTCAATTACAACCCAAGGCTGGTGCGAGTGGTGTAACAAGCCTTAAACCCTATATTTACACTGCTTTATGCTTCCAGGCAATTGACCGGTTTCTGCATTATGAAAGGGAGGAGGAGGATTGAACAAAATCCCCATAATCTCATTATTTTTTTTTAATATATATTGTCTATAATGGTCTGTCTGCTCCAGGAGGCTAGAGGGGCAGGCTGTTTAGTCTACACGTGACGGCTAATTTTGATCTGTCTCAAGTGGGCCTTCAACCGTTTAAAGGAAATAGGGAGTTAAACAAAAGAAAGATTATTATACCTCCATAAGACGTGAATGCTAGCACTCAAGACTATTGTTGCGAATTATACACAATGTTTTTGCGGGTACAGACGGACTATAGCATAGCACTATAAGCCAGACCTGAAAACTAGACTACAATTTGCCTATATAGCTGGAGAAAATATAAATATATATTACCTTTTCTGTAGTCTCTCGGGTGAAGCGAGACTACCTTTTCTGTGAAACAATACCGACCTTGGTTGTGGGCAGCCAGCTGATGCAAAAGCATTAGCATAGCAGTACCTTGTGTTTACCTTCCACATACAGTATGACATCATAACTGGCTTCCTTAACACGTCAATGTCAGTGGTTCTCAAAGTGGGGTAGAGGGACCCCCAGGGGTCCCCAGCAAAGCACTCTAGATCTATACAGTCGATCAGGCTATAGCCGATCTACAAGCTTGTAGATCTGCTATTTTCAATATTTTTGTGTGCTTGCAATCGTTTCAGACGGGGGTCCGCGGTCACACACACACACACACACACACACACACACACACACACACACACACACACAGAGGCAACACCGGCACTGCCGCTAACTCCACCCAACACATATTATGCACAGACAGACACCCCATAAATGTCAGTCTTATTTCCTGCGTCCTGTACTTCTCACAACTTCTGCTATCTCTGCTGTCTCCTCCGTGTTTTATTTCTTATTTTTCTTGTAGAGGAAGCCATTTCCTGATGACCTGGGAGCCGGTGGCACGCACAGCTGTTTATGTCGGTGCGCGGCTGCGCACGCGCGTGTGTGTGTCTGTGTGTATACATAGAATAGATGCATGTGTGCGTTCTCGTGCCTGTTTGTGAACAAGTGAGTACATCTGTAAGTGTGTGTGTGTGTGTGTGTGTGTGTGTGTGTGTCTGAGCTAGGCCATTAACGAAAAAGTCGACAAGTCGACTAAGTCGACTTTATTACACAAGTCGACTCCCACCAGACAAAGTCGAAAGTCGAAGTTGAAAAAGAAAAAAAATCCTTTGTATTTTTCTATCATTATTTTTTAAACCCAACCTGACGAGCACTGCGAATTGAGGCATTACATTTCGTATAACACGGTTATACGAAATTGCGAGGCATTGCGAGGCGTTGTGAGCATGTAGATCTGCTATTTTCACAATTTCTGCCTCTATATATTTGACAATTTGGACAATGTTTAATTTGTCATTTTAGAGGTGCTAAAAAGTCCTTAAATTGTCACTTTAGAAATGTGAAGATACCCTCTATACACTTAAACTTTATGTTGGTTTGTTTACATTTGAGTGAGAAAACAAGTTAATCATCTGGGGACCGCCCAAAATAATTGAGGGGTCGTGTGTGATGTGATGATGTCTATCAATAGATAAGGTCGACTTCAACTCAAGTCGAGTCGACTTGCAAAAATCACAAGTCGTTAATGCCCTAGTGTGTGTGTGTGCATGTGCATGTGTGTGTGTGTGTGTGTGTGTGTGTGTGTGTGTACTGTATGTGTGTGTGTGTGTGTGTGTGTGTGTGTGTGTGTGTGTGTGTGTGTGTGTGTGTGTGTGTGTGTGTGTGTGAGTGTGTGAGTGTGTCTGAGCATGCATGTGTGTGCGTGTGTGTTCTCAGCAGCGCAGCAGGAAAGCAGTTCCTGCAGGTAAGAAAATAGGTTTGGCGAGAGCAAGCAGCAAAGTGTTGGTGTTGGTGTGTGAATCTCCTATTGTTTTACAGTGACAGAGACCGTGTTTCCTTTCCTGCTCCATAAATCTATATGAGCATTCACAAGCGCACGCACACACGTGCACACACACCTCTGTTGCCCTGCCATTGTGTAGCAGAGGAAGCTGCTTTGCGGAGGGGGTCTGGTCTCGTCTTCGGCTAGAAAAGGGAGCAGAGGCCAACGCGGTCGATGGAGAGAAAACACCAGGACGGAAAAAAGGAGTGCAAGGAGAAAGAGGAAGAGGAAAAGACGAGGGGATGATGTACTGTGGCGGAGGTCGGAGACACAATGTCACTGCTATGAATTCATCCTGATACTCATCAGACGCTCAGAGAGAAGACCAATGTTGGGCTGACGTGTTTTCAGGAGTTGATGCACACCGATGGGAAAGTTAAAACCTGAAGGTGCAACTGTATCTACAGACTGTAACAAAAATATGGACAGTGGAAAGCCATTGGTTTCTATGCTGCGCAAATGAAGCTTTTTTGGTTGTTGTATGGGTGCTGCCATCATTGTTTTAATGGTACCAAAGGAATGCTATTTGCTGCCAACGGTCACTTGCAACCGCAGGGATACATGGGACATTGTCTTGAGCTTGCTGAAAATAAAGCACACGAAGAGGAATCATCACAAGCCCCTCCTACAGCATACCCTGCTATAACATCAAATATAACATAAATTGGACCATATTTTCACAAAACGCAAATCATGGTGATTGAAACGATAGATAGAACCTCTGCGATACGATTGTTGAGAGCGTTTTGTTATCATGTTAAACGATAATAACGATTATCGCCCCCCATCCCTACTGTGTATATATATCCTGGCCCTTGACCTAAAACTATGTACAGAATATAGGACAGAATAGGAAGTGAACAGAAGAGATTAGAACTCACCATCAGCCTGGGTACGGTAAAGAGTGGTACACAGGGCTGTCCGTGCAGCCCAATGATGACTTTATAATAGTGTCAGCCAAGTGGAAATTACTACGGAGCAATCAACTTGATTAAAGCCACCACATCAGTGTATGATTGATACCCTATATATCATCATAGGGAGTTGACAAACGACCATGCCTGCTACTCATGTTTACACTGTGTGTGTTGAGAGCCTACAGTAGCTGCATGGTGGATGTGTCTGTCTTTGTTGTATATAATAATGCCCCTTCAAATGGTGTGTGTGTGTGTGTGTGTGTGTGTGTGTGTGTGTGTGTGTGTGTGTGTGTGTGTGTGTGTGTGTGTGTGTGTGTGTGTGTGTGTGTGTGCGTGCGCGTGCCATGTGCACATACTGTAGGCCAGGCACGTGCACACATAGACATCAAAGGGGGCTTGAGCCCCTGCCCTTTTACCCGTCAGGTAAAAAGTGCCCTCTCCAGACCATGAATGCAGTTTTCACCATGGTGAAAGAAAAGCAAATGGCCTCTTTCCATCCATGCCATACCTGAAGGCGGCATTCAAGATAATTGCCTTGTCTAAAATCTCCTGAACTTGAATGCAGCATCTTATGTTGACAGAATTGCCCTCTCTGTGTAGAAATCCACACTGTACGCTACATCTCCAGTATTCACTTGATTATACTTAGTTTAATGTGGTATCAAGTAACGAAAATAGCCGACCTCCAAGCTCACAGTGAGCTTGGAGGTCGGCTATTTTCTTCAATATTTTCACCAAAAGGCCCTTTTAGAAATGTCAGCCCCTCCCTCTCTAACATTCTCTGCACGTCCCTGCTGTAGGCTATACAGTACAGACAGCTAGACAAGCCCAAATACATGCACACAGAGAAAGACGCACATAAATGCACACATATACGGTACAAGCACTTGCGGTCACATTTGAAACGTGGATCACAAATGAATGATGGAGTCAGAATTCTGCCTCTTTTCTTGAGGAGCGGTCGAGGATATTATTTCACGGTCTTTACATCCCACCCAAACACACAAAAAAAAGCGGATTTTTTTCTTTAATTACTAAAACAACACCATTGATTGAACATGAACAATTATGGAGCACCTACTGTATCTCCTTTTGCTTTGAGAACTCCTCTCTCTACACTCTCTCATAATCTCAAACACGCATGCACGCACGCACGCGCACACACAGAGCACAAAACCAACTCCCTCTCCCAGTGACTGAAATAACACTATTACTCTTGCTATCATCATGTCAAAAAACCCTTTTCACTGTCACTCAGTCTGTTGAAGCATGGATGGTCAAACCTGCAGCTGTCAAAATCCCACCCATAAAAAAAAAGAAAGAGGTGGTGAGGGGGGGAATGAAAGAAAGGGGCAGTGAAAGAAAGACGAGAAATAATGAAAAGTTCGTTCTGAAAGGATTCCTGCGACACACATGAGGAGAGGGGAAAAGGTATACGGTGAATTCCAGGGAGGCAAAACGTCGGGAATTTATGAAGTTCCTTGTCCGGTTTAGAACAACAAAAAACCTTTGGCTGAGAGGCAGGGGTGTTACAAGGTTGGGGGGGAGTGGGACTGAGTTACTAGGGCCCAAGGTGGAGGGGCCTTCATTATTGTATGCTTTAGCTATTGAAAAATAGCAGATATACAAGCTCATCTGCAAGCTTGTAGATCTGCTATCTGCTAACCCTAACCCTAACCCTAAAGTCGTGAAAATGTGTGCAAATCTTTTGAAAATTATCTATTTTCTAAGCGAACATTTGTAACTCAAATTTGCTTCTGGAACTAAATATTTTGAGATGGGGCCCATGGCAAAATACATATGGGGGTCATTTGAGCACCATTGACATAGAAACATAGGTTTTTCAAAAAACCTTAGAAGGATTTGAAATATTCAAATTTTCACATTTTTTCAAAAACAGCAGATCTACAAGGTCGCAGTGCAGCTCTCTGTGCCGCACTGTGAACTTGTATATCTGTTATTTTTCAATAGTTAAATGCATAATAATGCGTTCCCAGTCTAAATGGGTTAAACCCCCTCCCCCTATGAAGAACATTCATGGGGGGGCCGGCAGTGAATCCTTGTACCCAGGGCCCAGAATTTTGGTGCGACGCCCCTGGCTGAGAGGTGTGAACGGCACGGCAGCGCCGTCACGCTTTCCCGGAGCTGAAAGGAAAAGAAAAGCCAAGTGGAGGGCTTCTGAAACCGTGCTCACCTCGCCGCCCCGCCCACAGACAGAGGCACCTTGACACACACCTGTCACAGATGTCAATTTCGGTGTGCGCATGCATATCGGGGGGGCGTTTAAATGTGTTTGCGCACGTGTGCATGCAGTGCGTGTCACACGCACACGCACATGCGTGCGCACAGCTTTGTGGGTGGTAAAGGAGAGGGATCACTGGATCTGACAGGAGCTATTTGACTAATCCAAAACAACAGCTGTAAGGTAGAGATTGGGGGATGAGGTAGGAGAGGACGGTAGGGGAGAGGAGGGAGAGAGAGAGAGAGAGAGAGAGAGAGAGAGAGAGAGAGAGAGAGAGAGGAGGGTTTGAGGAAAAAGAGAATCTGAAAATGAATTCCGCATGTAGGGCCCTGAGCCTGAGGGGCAGAAGAGAACCTGAAACACTCCAAATAGAAAAAGGGTAGAGCTAAGGGAGGTGATGTAAGTACTGCAGAATGGTGGCTGGGGGGGGGGAGACAGAGAGGGAAGGGGAGAGAAAGAACGAGAAAGACAGAAAGAGAGGGAGAGCGAGAGAAAGGGGCTGTTAATCCATTTTGAATAGAGTTCAAAGGGAAGCAAGATGTCCAAAAAGTACGAATTACAGGTGCTGGACAACAATACGTACACGCTGAGAGAAGAGAGGTCTGCAGCAGAAGAACAATATACTGGAAAGATGTGATTGGAAATTGTGGTAGCCGTGACGCGAATTTCGCAAATGAATTTCGTCTTACCATTAGAATTTTCCCCATTCAAGTCAATGGGGAAAATGTATTCAACCCTAATACGTTAATGGCCATATATTGTATGGAGATCTCTGTGTCAGTCCTTTACCCTTTTATGCTCATACTTGGAGATCCCTGATGTCATTAATATTAAGCCCATATCTTGGAAAGCTCATACATGGTAGGGAATTAACGACTTGTGATTTTTGCAAGTCGATTCGACTCAATAATAAGTTGAGTTGAAGTCGACTTTATCGTTTGATGACGTCATCAAACGATAGAAATTGTGAAAATAGACGATCTACATGCTCACAACGCTTCGCATTGCGAGGCATTGTGAGCATGTAGATCTGCTATTTTCACAATAGAACCGTGTTATACCAAATGTAATGCCTCAATTCTTAGTGCTCATCAGGGTGGGGGTCCCCAGTTAAAATATGATTATTATGGGGGTTGCGGCCTGAAAGGGTTGAGAACCACTGTAATATTGGATGTATGAATGCTCTACAGACACACCCATGGAGCAAAAATACTTTTTTTTCAAGTTCGACTTTCTCTGGTGGGAGTCGACTTGTGTAATGAAGTCGACTTTTTCGTTAATGGCCTAATACATGGATATACTGTGTCAGTCTCATCATGTGGTCTATTATGTCAGACATCTATGATGCAGTCCTCCCCAGGTCTTCATCAGACTTCATGAGACCTGATGAAGAAGACCCGGGTGCAGTCAAAACTTTGTCAATGTCATAAAGCAGGGGTCTGCAACCTTTTTGAAATGAAGTGCCATGTTTTTATTTTCTAGATAGTCAGTGTGCCATGTCAACATAAATATTAATGACACGCCATCAAACATTCAGACATATTTTGATTGGCAGGACATTGTTATAATGATCATTAAGATAACGATATGTCGGCGATTATGGCGGCTTTATCGTTGTGGTGTGGACGCTGCCATCCACTTCAATTGAAAATTATATTTTTTTATCGTTATCTTTATCACTATCGCGCCCAGTCAGAAAGGGCCTTTAGACTCAGAGCAATAACCCACATATCTCCCTGACTCACTCCTCAGTCAAAGTTCAGACTTTTAATGAATGTAGTCTAGAATTCTGTGCAGGATGTAATTTGCAGGAAATTATGTGACTTCATTTAATTGGCCACGTTTAAAAAATATTTGATTTTAAAATAAAAATCCTCTCTCTCACACATCTGCCAGTGCCAGTGATCACCCTCCCCTGTGCCAATGTTGGCACCTGAGGTACCTGTTGGCATGTCCTGCTGACATGCCCTCAAAGCAATCAGAATGGAAGAAAAAGGGACAGTTGTTTTTTTAAAGGGGCTTCTGGTACAAGAACACAGCAATGGTGAATCAAAATGAATATATTCATGTCATGTTATTTCCCAAATTTGTTGCTTGCAACTTGAATAGCTAAGCTGCTTGCAACTTGAATAGCTAAGCTACAAAAACACAACACCAAAAAGCAGCTTAGCGACTTGACGAGTTACGCAAATATGAATGTAGCTCAGCTACCTCAAGCTACAGCAAAATGTAGCTCAGCTACATGTAGCTTTAGCTTCCCCAACACCAGTGGTGTAAAGTAACCAAGACCCACATTTACTTAAGTACTGTACTTAAGTAAAACTTTGAGGTATTTGTACTTTACTTGAGTATTTCCAATTTCCAAAACTTACTTCTACTCCACTACATCTCGGATCCAACTATTGTACTTTTACTTAATTTTTTGAAAACTTTAGTTACTAGTTACTTTTCAGATATACATTATTATATTATAAAACATACATTAATCCACTTTAGCCGTATTTTATACCGTGGCTATTTGAAAATCTATCGATCTACAAGCTCACAACGCATCGTATTGCGACGCGTTGTGAGTACTTTTTACAACACTGGTTACGACACATATGACAAAAATGACACTTGTAAGCTACCAGTGCAGATGTGTGCATGTCATTTCTTGGGTTAAGTGGCAGACAGACAGAATGAGTGAGTCTACAGGGAAACTATGAGACAACAAGGTGAGGTGTGCTGCCAGAGCAGGCCACTGAAGGGTCACCCCCATTAGCCTCTCCACAGGGGACTGTATCAGCACAGCTACACAGGTGAGAGTGATTACACACACACACACACACACACACACACACACACACACACACACACACACACACACACACACACACACACACACACACACACACGTGCATGTGTTGTGCACATACGTACGCACCGCACACACACACATACTGTACAGTATATCGTCGTTCTCGGGTGGAAACCTTGTATGTCCAAAACCGTTTTGTATTTATCATTTTAAAAATGATTTAAACTAGTGAAAACAGCCGATCTACAAGCACACAGTGTGCTTGTAGATCAGCTGTTTTCGCTACTTTTGTGCGACGGCCTTGCATGATGAAGCAGGGCTTGGTGAAAAAACGTACAAACTTGAAAATTGGAGATACGAGGTTCCTGCCCGACAGTGACGATACGTACAGTATATACAGCCTATACTGTATATACAGTAGTATATATACCGGTACTGTATGTGTGTGTGTGTGTGTGTGCGTGTCACACACTGACAATCACACACGTCGTCGTCCCCCCACACACATGCACGCACGCACGCACGCACACGCGCACACACGCGCGCACACACACACACACACACACACACACACACACACACACACACACACACACACACACACACACACACACACACACACACACACACACACACGTGCATGTGTTGTGCACATACGTACGCACCGCACACACACACATACTGTACAGTATATCGTCGTTCTCGGGTGGAAACCTTGTATGTCCAAAACCGTTTTGTATTTATCATTTTAAAAATGATTTAAACTAGTGAAAACAGCCGATCTACAAGCACACAGTGTGCTTGTAGATCAGCTGTTTTCGCTACTTTTGTGCGACGGCCTTGCATGATGAAGCAGGGCTTGGTGAAAAAACGTACAAACTTGAAAATTGGAGATACGAGGTTCCTGCCCGACAGTGACGATACGTACAGTATATACAGCCTATACTGTATATACAGTAGTATATATACCGGTACTGTATGTGTGTGTGTGTGTGTGTGCGTGTCACACACTGACAATCACACACGTCGTCGTCCCCCCACACACATGCACGCACGCACGCACGCACACGCGCACACACGCGCACACACACACACACACACACACACACACACACACACACACACACACACACACACACACACACACACACACACACACACACACACACACACACACACACACACACACACACGTGTACAGTCCAGTATCCCCCCTCATTACACATCTGGTGTAGTTTTGCAGAGGGAAGCTGTACTGGGGTGGTCCTCACTCCTCTAACACGTCTGCCCTGTTAACACAACAGAGCACGGCCAGTCCATCACCCCACAGGGTGGCAACACCAGATCACAGCATCCTGTATCACAGTGCTCCTCAACCTTTTCAGGCCACGACCCCCCCAAAATAATCATATTTGAACTGTCTGGACCCCCATGCACCCCCCGCCCTGACAAGCACTTGGAAAACGTAGGAGTTGAGGCATTACGCTTTGTTTGACTCGGTTTCAGAAATAAATATTGGAAATAGCCGATCTACAAGCTCACAGCGCCTCGCAACGTTATGAGCTTGTAGATCGGATATTTCCTAGATGTTTCTCTTCCTTATATTATTTGACAATTAGACCCAGTTTTTATAGAAGGCTATGGTTAGACCACTGTGATATAGGACTTACGCTATATCACAGTGGTTCTCGACCTTTAATAGACCAGGGCCTAACCTTGTGTCGCCAGACTTTCCACCTCGGATGAAAGCCTGCTATTGGTTCTAAAACAAGCTGTGTCCACCTCGGATGAAAGCCTGCTATTGGTTCTAAAACAAGCTGTGTGATCAGGTTTAGAGATAAAGGATTAAAAAAACATGAAGTAATGTTATTTCCGTAATAATGCAAATCAATTTGTTTATTCTCGTTAGTCTCATTACGAGTTAGAATAAAAGATGAACATACCAGGGGGCACGGTGGTGCAGTCGGTATTGCTGTCTGATTGTGCAAACGATGTTGTTCAAAAGACCAACGTGCAAATACACTGCGCAAATATCAATAATCCAATCAATCCAATCCAATCAAGAATGTCTGCTAGAAAGATACAATTGGAAATTGCAAGTGTGGTTGCCATGACACGAGTCAGACTTGCAAATATCTCTATATCTGTCAGTCCTTGTCCCTATTTGAGCTGTGCCAGCCATTCCATCTTGGAATGCCCATATATGGACATACTGTGTCAGTCTCATTTGGTCTACTAGAAGCGGGCGGCCCAGCGTCTAGTCGGCGACCTGGCCAACTCGGGAACGATGTAAATAGGGAATGAATGCCCCGCCCTTTAATGCAAACCCCATTATACCTGTTGTCATAGGACCCGTTTTGACCATCTGTTTGCCTGTGTCCATTTATGCCCATATATGGAGATATCTGTTATCTGTCTGTCAGCGTCCATTTTATGTCCATATATGGAGATCACTGCAGATATAGTTCTGGGTCCATTTTATGCCCATATATGCCCATATATGGAGATATCTGTCTATTTGCGTCCATTTCATGCCCATATATGGAGATCTCTGTATCTGTCTGTCTGTGTCCCTTTATGCCCGTATATGGAGATCTTTGTGATTCTGCGTAAATTTTATGCCCATATATGCCATTTGCGTCCATTTTATGCCCATTTATGGAGATCTCTGTATCCGTCTGTCTGTGTCCCTTTATGCCCGTATATGGAGATCTTTGTGATTCTGCGTCCATTTTATGCCCATATGCTATATATGGAGATATTCAGAGATTTTTTGTTGACTCATGTGGCGTACGTGATGTCAGAGCCTTTTATGAGTGATGTCACAATGAGTCAGCGCTTGCGCCGATTTCCTCCGGAACAGCCTGATGTCAACAATCAACCCCGCATAAGGAGATTCCGAACGTTTCGCGCCGGTTCGGGAAAACCGCGCGTCGGGTCGGGTCGAGACCCGGCACTGCACTCCGTGCCGCGGCGGGGAACGCGCGTGCATCTGAAGCCGGTGGGACGAACGGTTCTCGAGATACGCGGATTACAGACAGACAGACAGACACGCAGAGACTTCTCGCATTTATAGATAGATGATGTCAGACATCTAGTGTATGATGTCAGTCATCTCCATATTTGGGAAAAGTAAACATTTTAATTAAAGTCAATGGAGAAAATTCATTCACGAATAAATGTATATAAATAAACATATCTCTTAGCAAAATGCAAGGAATCGATTCCCGATGAAGCCGGTCAATTTGACATATGGCCCAAGTGCGTGCCACCAAAACTGTGGGAGGAGTAGCGCTGCAAAATAAAGTTTATCTAGGAAGGGAAAGATGGATGGATGGAATAAAGTCAGACAAGTACTAGTTGCCCTGCAGGGGCAACCACACTAAATATCTTGAGATTTTAACATTTTAACATCCTATCATCTTAGAATTGCAATACCTTAACATCGCAAGATTGTAGCTCACTAAAATGTTTAACACCATGGCATCTTAATATGTACTTAACATTTGAACAATGACATAAAAAGACTTCATTCTTCATCATGTTTGATCTCCTACCCATTTCCACCCCCATGTCTGCCCTGCCATCATTCACATCATTAAATGTGAACAAATTTGACGAGCGTCTTTGGATCTAAGTAGCAACAGATGCGGTGCTGACCCCAGAGGCTTCCTGGAAACGCAAATTTGTCAAAATGAAGCAGGAAAAGGAGAGAGCAGAAGTTTAGGTAAATGTTACATATAGAGGACAGACACACAGACAGCATGCTGGGTACTGTTACATGGGGGGGGGGGGGGGGGGGGCGAGCGCGCACACACACACACACACACACACACACACACACAAACATGCACGCACACACATACAATTGTATATGGGGGCCCCAGGGGAGCCACCAGGGAGCGCCAGAGAGGACAATTTTAAATATATATATTTAGTATTTTGGGCATGTCATCGTTATTTGACATTGTAACATTTTCAAAAATGTTCAGATCTACAAGCGTTGAGCTGGTAGATTTGCCTTTCTTAAGCTATTATACAGGGGCTGCAGCTAGAGGCTATCGGGGGTCCTTGCTGGCATTACCAGCCCTGCCGCTTGAATAGCAAAAAAACAATGCTTCTTGAGCCTAGGAAACATGGACATAATTATAATTGCATTCAGTCCCCTTTAGCTGGTACATCCTATACATGTGTAACATTCATCTAATGTTGTGATGTTTCAAGTGGAAGAAATCACGACCAAATGTCTGTGGGCAATTTAGTTCTTATATATCTAAAAGATAGTCTTTGGATCAGATAAGAGGCCAATTTCCTGGTGATGTAATTTCCGGGTGATTTACAGTATTAGTTGTGCGCCAGGTGACATGCACGAAAATAGCGGCGCGTTGTGAGCTTGTCAAGCTGCTATTTTCAGTGCGGCGACACAACTCGCAAAGCAAGTACAAATTGGGCATAACGGCATTGTAACAGCAACTGAAAAGTAAACATTGGACTGTAGCTATATACGCAGAATTAGCTCACAGGTGGCTAAGTGGGGCAGCTTTGTGTTCGCTGGCCAGAGTGCGATAACGCCAAATGATTTGATGTGTGATTTAATGCCGCAATGCTTCACTGCTCTCCACATAGCCCTTTTCTCTTCCTCTCTTTTTCTTTTCTCCGTTCCGGAAGCAATCATGCTATCTCGGGCGAAGGAACACGCAGAGCCGACCGCATGATATCACCTCTTTAGGAAAACAAGAGGAAACGCGTGCCAGTGGCCCTCACATGTGATCAATTATTTCACCATAAAGTCGTACAAGGGGAAATTTTCAGCCATTAGCCCCGCAGAGCAGGGATCATTCCGGGGCTAATAGTGACTAAACACTGAATAAACACATTTGGCTAATAGGTCAGCAGCAACCTGAGGCAAGAGAGTTGGCCTTGCTTGATTGGTTTGAAGGTGGAGGGTGTCACGCCCAGGGTGCCGGATCTGAGAACGGTTTACACACACGCACACACACACACACACACACATGCGCGCGCATACACGGTGAGCATCCGAAAGGTTAAGACTCAACACGCTGACCCTCCCCTAGTCTAATTTCAATACCTTTGACCTTATTATAAGAGGCCTGCTAACTACAGCCCCCCCCAACCCTCAGGACACGCAGCGGGGCCCGGTGCAGGCCAACGCCAAACCCATGTGACCCGAGTACTGTTCGATCTGCATACACCACTCACAATGCCCACAGTGACACCTGGCGGAGTATTGGAATCGCTGATGAGCACACACACACACACACACAAACACGCACGCACGCACGCACGCACGCACGCACGCACGCACGCACGATCCAAGGTGCTTTACAGAGATTGTGCATTACAATCACCCATTCACACACACAGTCATACACCGATGGCGGAAAAAAACATGCAAGGCACCAACCTCCTCATCGTCATCGGGAGCAACTAGGTTCAGAGTCATGCTCAAGGGACTCTTCGACACTAACTCTGGGGGGGGGGGGGGGGGGGGGGGGGGCGGAATTGAACTGGGAACCCTTCGGAAACCCTCCATGTTCTAATGACGGTTTCTCTACCCCTGAGCCACTGCCGCCCCGGGTAATGGGTCAACGGTCAGGGTACATGTACTACTCATGACTGTG
>NC_137822.1:20227328-20277328 GCF_963921795.1 Nannobrachium achirus
TACTCATGACTGTGACTCCCACACCCACAAAGCGATGTATCTACGGCGATGTATCTACAACGCTGTGAGGCATTGTGAGCATGTAGATCTGCTATTTTCACAATAGAACCGACCGTACTATACAAAATGTAATGCCTCAACTCTTAGTGCTCGTCAGGGTGGGGTGGGGGGTCCCCAGTTAAAATATGATTATTTTGGGGTTTGCGGCCTGAAAAGGTTGAGCACCACTGGCATAAGGAACATACATTTCCCTCATTCTCTTCACTCCCACATGCTCTATCTCTCTCTCTCTGCCTCCCCCCCCCCCCCCCCTCTCCCCCCTCCTCTGTTTATTCTTCTGGCAGTGCAGTAGGGCCCGAGGGCCCAGAGGCGAGTCTTGTTCTCAGGAAACGCAGCAACTCTCCACAGAGCTGATATCAAAATAGTTTAAAAAGTGAATTGTGTGATAGTTCCCAGTGAGTGCATGGTGGAGCGGGGCCGGGGACAAACACCTCCAGATCCCCCTGCCAACACAATGTAAACAGAGCAGGGGCGGAGAGGAGAGCCAAGGGAGAGTGAACCTGCTGCCTGTGTCCTTGTCACAGTGACACAGCAGCTCTGGCTCAGTCTAGACCAGGGGTTCTCAACCTTTTCACGCCGCGACTCCCAAAATAATCATATGTTAACGAGCACTAAGAGTTGAGGCATTACATTTGGTATAACACGGTTCTATTGTGAAAATAGCAGATCTACATGCTCACAACGCCTCGCAACGCGAGGCGTTGTGAGCATATAGAACGGCTATTTTCACAATTTATGCCTCTAATATTTGATAATTTGGCCAATGTTTAATTTGTCATTTTAGAGGTATTTAAAAAGTCCTTGAATTGTCACTTTAGAAATGTGCATATATATATATACTTAAACTTTATGTTGGTTTATTTACTGTTAAGTGAGAAAACAATGTTGCACACATTAAACATATCATCTGGGTACTCCCCCCCAAAATAAGTAGTGAAAATAGGCGATCTACAAGCTCGCAACGCTGAGCGAAGCGACGGGTTGTGCGCTGCTATTTTCACTAGTTTGGGTCCCAGGCAAACGCAAACGTCTAATCTCTCTTTCGGGTCTCGAGTCTACCTGAAAAGTTTGGTAACCACGCTGGTCTAGACTGCACCACACTGTGACGGATTGAATTGGACAGAAATCGAACAACACTTTTCAGTTGGAAAAACAAACAAAAACTAAACAAAAAACATTGCTGCGAAGCAAACATTCTGTGAAAATAGCAGAGAAAAGTGGGTGTGGACGGAAAAAAGGAGGGGACCATGCATATAGCCATGGGGGACTCCGGTCAACTATGTACACTAGCCCTTACCCGTTCAAAGATATGAGCTCCGAAATGATGTGCAGTGTGTGGGTTATGGGATGTGTGTGGGTATATGAGGGATGGAAAGTAACTTTAACTGGTGTTTGCATGATAATATGTAGGCGCATCAATGTAAGAAATACCCGCTTCGTTTAATGGCTACAGAGATACCTTCCACCCCCCCCCCCCCCCCACACACACACACACACACACCCCCCCCCCCCCCCCCCCCCGCCCGCCCACCCGCCTGCACACACACACACACACACACACACACACAGAGCTGGTTAAACATGTTGCCTCATGCTAGATGCAGAATTGATTAGCCTCAAGCTAGATGCAGAATAGATAGTAGATACACCATAAAAATGCTAATATACAGCATACGATTTGTGAAAGTGACAAACGGGCTTCACAGTTATGTTAGGTGTGTTCATATGCTAATTGTGATGCGATTTCAGATCAATTGCTCCAGCCACTGAGGAGAAACGCTGTTTCAGACAGACAGACAGACAGACAGACAGACAGACAGACAGACAGACAGACAGACAGACAGACAGACAGACAGACAGACAGACAGACAGACAGACAGACAGACACTCACTCACTCACTCACTCACTCACTCACTCACTCACTCACTCAGACATTCGCAAAATTATAGTATAGATGTAGGGGTTAAAGTTAGTTTGTTGTTTATTCGGTGAGACACAATGTATGGCTGGTTGTGGTCACCCCTCATAAAGCAAATATTTAGCTGGAATCATAACTGTGTGAGGAAAGAGACCTGGGCACAACAACCACATCATTGTGTGTGTTGTGTGGTAGTTGATCACTATTAACATCACTCAACCTTTCTTTCTATCATAAATCATCTTGTTCTTGTCTGTCAAAGCAGTGTGATTTACCATGGCACATCCAAGCGCAAAACAACTGAAGTGTTCTTGCGCCGTCTGAGACTATCATTTAACTGACATCTCTGGGACTTCTGTGATAAATAAAAAATAAATAACATCACGAAAACAAAAAATGTCTTGGTTTGGTCTCAAAGAAATTGGCCCAAAAAATGCTAGAAGGTCCCAACAAGTGTTGGCGTTAAATATCTTAACTCATACAGTGCCAAACGACTTTCAGATCAACTTTCTCACTATGGACTTCCCTGCCAGGGAAGTCTGATTTTTTTTATTTTTTATTTTATTATTATTTTTTTGACCCCATTAAATCTAGTAAACATGATTTCAATCGCGATTTTGCATGTTCCACCCCCCATACAACCCCATCTTTCATACAGGGCAGCCATCTTTGCTTACATAATGTAAAACATAATGGCTATTATCTCAAGAATGCCTGAACGGATTTCCAATCTTTTTTTTTTGTTTGAAAGCTGTGAACAGCCTGCACAAACATGGTGCATGATCTGTGCATGGGCGTGCATGATCTGTGCACTATAAATTACATGGAAGTCTATGGAGATTTTCTGGCAATAATGCCACTCGAGGGCATATTTAATTGGCAGTAACTTTAATACATGCCTTTTTGCCTCTGCTTGTCCACCTCCGAAATAATGAGCAATTGTTAGCATAAACGTCAGCGATATTTCCTTTTCTATAGGAAACACCCTGGGCTTCGACTTCTGTTTTCAGAGGTCTTTTAAAACTTCTCCACACAACCTCCCTCAAAACCATGGAGTAATTACCCAAATCATTATGAAGGCTACACACAGTCAATCTGTGATGGCACTCACAGTGTATTAAAGCTGTTATAAATTGATTATTTTCCACAGCTCCTGGAAGGTGCACTTAAGTACTTATATAATTGTAGGTTTGACCTCTGGGCTACTGGTGTGGGCTGTACAAGGAAATGTCTGACAGAGAAGTCATTATAGAAGAGGGTATAAAAACAGCGTATATTAAACATTACATCTTGTGTACATGTTTTGTAACGTATTATGGTAAGTTATGGTAAAATTGATTAAATATTAAATAACCAGTAAGACGCCCTAAGGGCGAAACGAGGTCGCACAGGACGCAATTCGCACAGGACAGAATTCGTTTGCAAGTGTGATTCGAGTTGCGGTTGGTTGTTGGACAAAATGTAGACAAAATATTTTCCCAAATATGGAATCAGTGATGTCATTACGTGCGCATCCCGCATCAAAAACTCATTCAAGTCGCCCAGGGACTCATTCATGTCATGGTCCTGGGGTCCCGGGGATGCGCCTCCATTGGAGTCCATGTTAAAATAATTTACTTCTTCTACTTAAGTTGCTATATTAGTTTAGATAGTTTAATTCGTTTTTTAATGTATTGTGTAAGAACACTGTAAAGATTTATTATCAGTTAAACCTGGAACAGCTAAAAACTATTTTCACTAGTGGTTCTCAAAGTGGGGTCCTGGGTCCTTGAGGGAGTTCCAGGGGGTCCCCAGATAAATGATAGTTAGGAACCATATAGAACTTTATGGGTCTGTAACTCGGTGAACAAATGGAACCAAATGGACCTGTTCCATTTGTACTCTAGTATTTTAACATTTAATATAAATTGGGGTCCCAGTGATATAAATATAATTAAATGGGTGTCTGTAGCCTAGTGTATTTAGAAATCCTAGTTCTAAGTTCAAACATTAGCCAAATTGTAAAATAAATATAAGAAATAGGCAAACATTTTGAAAATAGCCGATCTACAAGCTCACAGCGCTCGAAAACATTGTATTGAGGACTCATAAAACCTTTCTGGGACCCATTTTAATGACCACCTGTGGGTCCCGGGACCCATTACATTGAAAACCTAGTAACATCACTGATGGATATGACTGACGTCTGACATTATAGATGTCTTTTGTTATAGACCACATGAGACTCTCACAATATGTCCATATGTGGCCATTGCAAGATATGCATGGGCTTAATATTGATGACATCAGGGATAAGAATTCAGCTCACTTTGAAGTCAACCTATATATACATCAAATAACGTACCAGTAAATGTGTTGACTATACAGTATACAAGGACTGTGGGCAAGGACCCGCATGTTTTCTTGGGCATGATTTACATTGTGTTGCGCGAGGTGTTGCACACAATACATGCACACAAGAACATGCTTTTTGTGGGCATAACAAGCACCTTTCAATCTGCAGAGGATCTCAGTTGACAGAGTGCCATATGCATGGACTAAAGCAAAAATAAAAAAACACAGAAAAATGGTGTTAGCTACGGCCTAGCTACAAGCACTCAATGAGGAGTGAGCAGACCACTTCTTATCACCTGACAGGGGGGAGCTTCCCCGGTTGGACGTAGCGCGTGGAAGGAACACGTTATTCCAAACAGTTCCTTTCCCCTCCATCAGGCGCCCCGGCTGGCCAGGGGGAGGCAGTATAGAGACCAGGATTACTGCATGTTTTTGTGAGGGTATCTACCCTAGGAGACACAGGTAGAACATGCAAACTCCACACAGAAAGGCCCTTTTGCCAACCCCACGTAGGGTGTGGGTGCTGATGACGCGGAGTAGAAAACACGTCTCCAGCGCTCCCACAGCGTCCCCCGGCGGGAATCGAACCCAGGACCTTCTGTGAGGCGACAGCGCTACCGACTGCACCACTGTGCCCCACTCAAAATGACTTTCTGAGAAGACTCGTGAGGAGAGTCGAGCAGAGTAATGCAGCGCTTTCATTACTTGTAGCACAGCCATACATTGGTCTCGCAGCATCCTGCTTCATTAAGAATGAAAAATGAGAGAGATACAAAGGGGGGGGGGGCATCTTGACCTAGAGTTATTTTTGTAGTGGGTTAGCACTATGCGTCCCACTACAACAAGCCTGTGAGATGCAGATGAAAATACAGTCATGGATATTTAACTTTAGTTTTAAGAATCCACTGTGTAATTCCGGCTTGTGTCCTCGGAAGAGTGACGTGACAATGTGTTGAATTTTTCTTCCAGACCATTCAATAGGTTTAATTGGTTAATCAAATTGGTAGATTAATTGAATTTGTTTAAATCTGCATCAATAAATGTGATTTGTCTACAGTATTTATAATAGATACTATATAATCTCAAAGGTCAAAAATAGTTTTCTTTTTTTTTTAAGACGGGAGAATTTGGAAAATAAAACATACAGTATACTGTATAAGCATGCGTGCATGTCAAGGGGGTGGTGGGGTTTGTCTGAATAAGCATTGGAACTTTCCAGCATTTCTTTTTCCTTCTTATTTATTTTTGTCTGTGTTGTTTTCTCAGTATTGCAATGCATCACTTGACATTACCCAAGCAAGTTTGAGCAGCAGCGCATCAGCTGAAAGCAATTTGGTCCAGAGTGCAGCTGCCAGGCGGATAAGACTTTCCTTCTTTCGTTTACTTTGAAATGCTCCTTTTTTTTTTCAACATCCAAAATACACAAGGCAGCCAAATTGCTGACATGTGTGAGAGGGGCAGTGAGACTCCTGCATTCTTTCATGCCCCACTATGCAAAACTCCACATTGTTTATTTAAAGAACACTGAACACTTTAGCACTATTAAGAAACATGTCATATAGTAAACTAAAGGTTTCCTCTCAGGAAAAATCCCTGTCGGTTTATTTTTCTTTTGCAAAAAGTTATTTTAGTTTTGACTCACAAACTGCCTGCATTCACAATTAAGCAACAGTGTTGTAATTGGGGCTTGTGTAGTGCGGGACGTTAACAGGCAAGGTAAATGTGGAAGTACTGTGATTATTTGTGGATTAAGCTGTGGACGGCTGAGATGGCGGGACTGGACTGTCTCTCTCCCTCTCTACCTCATAGACATCCAAAAGCCACATTTTATGTTTCTTCGTACGGCCACGTTGCTCGTTAAATAACATATTTTCGTGCAAAAAACGTGACGCGACGAGCCGACAACATAGTCTAAATGAGACTAAACATGCCAACGTTGCAGCAGGGTGTGGCAGGGTGAAACCATGCAGACAATTTGGCCTCCTGGCCCCCAAACTGTGGAATAAACTCCATCTTGCACTTCGAATAGCAGACTCGTTCCCTAGCTTCCGCCATCTGAACTCTGAAGACTCACCGTAGCCCATAGTACGGTACTTGCCATAGCTCTTGCCTACCCTCAAGACCATACATGTAAGTTAGATAGCATTTGTTTTTTTCTAGGTTTTATAAAGGTTTTTACTGAATAGGTGCTGGTCTACCTACATACTTTTTCTTGGATTGCAATTTCTATGCATCTGATGTATTGATATTGATGTATTGTATTTCTACATTGCAGAGTTGATACTGTAACACATTTGTGTACTTTTTCCACCACTGGCTACAGTGTTCAGTGATCTTTCTTTAGCCTGTCAAGGCTAACAAATAAAAAGGTAAACTCAGTAGTTGTCAGTAAATTGGCTGACATAGACCCCTCACTGATGGCTAGCCTACCACACAACCATATCAGAACAAAGAGGCTTGTATGACCTGAAAGATAACCACAGAAGATAAGTTGTGAATCTGAAATGAATGTAGCCTAATGTATACTTAAATTAAAATAAAATAAAGAACCTGTTGAAAATCACTTAACCACTTTAAACATGGCATGTCATTATAGCTTGGAGGGATTATGGACGGGGCCAATGGGGCCAGCGCTCTGGGGCCTTTGACTACCAGGGGCCCCTTGGGGCCACATATACTTACGTTAAATATACATATATACACTCAAATGTTGGTCCCTCAGCCTACAGTGCAAGTCCACATCCTACATAGCCGACTGACTAAGAGGACTAAGGTGTGATTAACAGGGTTGTAAATATATTTTTAATGCCAATAAATATCATGTAATAGAACTCGAGTAGTGTGTCTGCGTGTCTACCCGACTGCCTGGTGGCATGGGGTGGTGATGGAGGTGGGTAGAGATGTTCCAATACCATTTTCCTTCCATATATACTGCTTCTGCCACCCACAACTTGTGTACGTTCGATACCGAGTCCCGATCAGAAATCAGGGAATGAACAACAATTCCACTAATAATTACAGAGTATCGCATCAGCATAGACTGGCATAAATGCTGATGAACTATACCAGCATTTAAAGCAGTGTCGGTGGCTTTTCAGATACTGGTATCAGTAGCGGAATAATTGACCCAGGGGCCTCATTGAGTCTTAATCTGTCCCTGCATTGATATGGGCCAAAACCTTCAATGACGTTCATAATATGAGCAGTATCGTACACATCGCAAACCTGCTATTCTTGATTCATAGCTTGCAGATCCGTTATTTTAGCCACGCGACACCACCGTAACACAAAGTGTACAATGGTATTCCAAGTCAGTGGTCCTCAAAGTGGATTTCAGGGACTCTCTGGGTTCCTTTATGGGGGGTCTAAATTGACCCTTACAAGTCTATAACTTTGACAGTGTACAAATGCGAACCAAATGGACCCTGACGGGTCCATTTGGTTCCATTTGTACACTGTCAAAGTTAAGGGGAGACATTCACCACTGTTCTAAGTGGTTGTTTTGGCGAGCAACCCAGTCATACGTAGAAGTATAAATAGCAGCTGTGGGTGGGGGGGGGGGCAGGGGAGAGGCTGTGCGTCAGGGCATGGGACGATGTGGGAGGGAGGGAGAGGGATACGAGGAAGGGAGGGAGCGAGTCTGGGAGAGAGACGGGAGGGTCTCGGCTCGCTGTGACTGATAGCCCACCAGGGCCTCGGAGCGGCCCGATACGGGGAACGGCTAACCTACCTTGACATGCGTAGGAAACCCAAGCCTCTCGGAGCCCTCTGTCAGATAGGAGCCACCCAGAGTAGCTCCGCCGCACGCTGTAGCCCGAGCCGCTGCGCCGTCCCTTTCAACTAGCACTGTTTAGATGAGCGCACAGCAGAGGAATGCCCCAGTATACCTCCTGGAAACCACACGCACAACAGCATTACAGCGACATCACTGCTTCCCATGCAGCACATGGGAATGAGTCAACTCTGGCTACTACCAGGAGTATTATTTATTGTTAACATGCCAGCTGGTGTTTGCTCTGTGTGTCTGTGTGTTTGTGTGTGTGTGTGTGTGTGTGTGTGTGTGTGTGTGTGTGTGTGCTTGCGTGCGTGCGTGCGTGCGTGCGTGTGCCGTCTCCTCTATAATCGGCAGCCGCCACATATGGCGGAGACGCTGCTACTTATACCTGTAAGGTACCAAGTGACTTGCTATTGTATCATCATGTATTGTATCAAGACATATGATTTTGTAAATGTAACTCTACTGCACTTATAATATTTTTTGTCCTTGTCTGCATCTCCTTTGTGTGGACATAAATAAATGGTTAAAATGTGTGTGTGTGTGTGTGTGTGTGTGTGTGTGTGTGTGTGTGTGTGTGTGTGTGTGTGTGTGTGTGTGTGTGTGTGTTTGCGCCTTGCACGTGCATCTGTCTGTCTACATCATCTAGGTACTGTATGTGTTTGTGTGCGGTCTATGCATCACAGAGTGTGCATGCTTGTGTGTGTGTTTCAGTGAATGCATGTGTGCACGTTTCAGTAAAAGCCCTTTGAGGCCATAATGTGTGTCATGAAACAGTCAATGAGACTGGACAAGAGCAGAGTGCTTCTGAAATGGTTTGAGTTTGTTTTGAGTTTGCGACAAGCAGTGGACGTGACAGATACATGTAATACTAGGGAGAAATGTTTAGTTGAATATCACACTATATCACAATATCACTGCACGTGGTTGTCTGTATACCATTAAAAGAAAGAAAGAAAGAACATTAATTACCTGTAACTAACTAGAAATGCTATTCCTACGAAACAGTGTGGGCTCGAATAACCTGAGTATATAAAGATTTGTGAGAACATAAAAGATTTCATGTGGGTGTTGCTATCTATATCAGGTCGCACTTGTTGGTGATGATGTCACCTAGAACGCTGCTCCTCATTGGCTAAGGGCCCTGCCTTTTTGTACTGTCCGTAATTTTTTTGAGGAGAATAAACTTGACCCATGATGATTTGGTATAACATACTGGTCTCGCCTTTCAGCGAGCCCACAATTCATTTAAGAAAGAAAGAAAGAAAGAAAGAAAGAAAGAAAGAAAGAAAGAAAGAAAGAAACAGAACGAACACATGAACAAATGACACACACACAGTCACACAGTGTATCTGGGCCAAGCCCAGTGTTTTTGGCTGAGAACAGTGAGACAGAGAGAGAGAGAGAGAGAGAGGCTCTTGGACGACGTCCCCCTCGCTTAGCGAGCGCCATGAATCACTGCCTGGGATCCAGCAAACAATGACAGTATGTGAGAGAAAATGGGCCTCCTTTCTGTCCGTCCCCGCAGCCATTGGAGGAGAGAGAGAGAGAGAGAGAGAGAGAGAGAGAGAGAGAGAGAGAGAGAGAGAGAGAGAGAGAGAGAGAGGGAAGTGGGCTGGAGAAGAGAAGGGATTTGGTGCTGGCACGCAGGGCAGTGCAGGCTGCGGTAGACTTGTAAATAGCCGGGAGGGACAGAGAGAGGGACGGAGGAATGGAAGGACGAGGGGATGGAGGGATGGAGCTATCAGCGGAGAAGTGATGAAGGTCTGGGACCAGGCCAAGATAAACACAGGCTGGTCCAGGAGGACCGCAGAGGAGTACACACTGCAACCGCGCACGCACACACAAACGAGCGTGCGCGCGTGCGCACGCACGCACGCACGCACGCACGCACGCACACACACACACACACACACACACACACACACACACACACACACACACACACACACACACACACACACACACACACACACACACACACACACACACACACACACACACACACACACACATACGTACACTACATGCACAAACATATGGACAGGCGCACAATCCGCACATAACATATGCTGGCACTCTTGTATCCATCACGCGCCCGGAGATAAACACACACATGCATGCGCTGCTCACGCACGCACACACACACCTGCAGACAAACAAATAATGTAGTAGTGTATGCCTCCCACTCCCAGACCACAACGTGTTGAGTGCTAAGCTATGTGACAACAGACTGAGG
Source organism: Nannobrachium achirus (assembly GCF_963921795.1). NCBI lineage: Eukaryota > Metazoa > Chordata > Actinopteri > Myctophiformes > Myctophidae > Nannobrachium > Nannobrachium achirus. Next base: position 20,237,656 of record NC_137822.1, read on the forward strand.
AGGAACAGGCATCATTTAGACATCTCGTTTCATCACCTACTTCATATTAACCCATTTGCCCAGATACCACGGGATAAACACTTCGTGAAAAAAAGAAAGGATTGGGGATAGTTTTTGTTTTGTTTTGCTTTTGTTTTCTTCTTTTTTTTTAAGGAATCTGAACTCACAGATTAGTTCAACCCTGGGCAGCCTTTGCACAGTGGCACAGCATAGGCACACAACAAAATCCTGTCTTAAGTAATTTAACTCAGATGAGAGTCAAAATGGACCATTGTGGGTAAATGTTTTATCCGTCGGTCTTTCAATGTGAGATACATAAAGTGGTTCCTGTGTAAATAAGCCAAAAAGCTTACTAGGATCTCCTTTTAGTTGACCTTGTACCAGTGATTTGTACTGTCATTAAACTGTAAAGGTTTAAGAAGTAGTGAAAATAGTAGATCTACAAGCTCGCGGTGCGAAGTGATGCGTTGTGTGCCAGTATATCTGCTATTTTCACTACAATTTAAGGACTTAATCCTAGTTTGGGTCCCGGGCGAATTTTTCTTTTGGGTCTTGAGCTAAAACATTTGGGAACCACTGGTATAGAGCATCGCAGTGGGCATGGTGGATTGGTGGTCCCACTAAAAGATCTTGTTCATTTTCCTCATAGACTTTCACGAAAATATTTATAACAATTATGTTAAGCCTAGAACCAAGCCATTCAGGATTTTGTTTCTATGAAAAGAACATTTTGAAAATCGCTAAACAAAGGGTATTTATTAAATGTTTTCACATAGGATCAAAGGTTTTATCGTCATGATTCACTGCAATCCTGGATGGCTTGGTTCTAGGCTTAACATCATTGTTATAAATATTTTTGTAAAAGTCTATGGGGATAATGAATGGGAGATTTTTTAGTGGGACCAGTAAACCACTTCCGCTGCGATGCTCTATGCCAGTCTATGGACTAGGCTACACATTAAAAAATATCCCTTTTCTATATTTATTTTCTTTGTAGCAAACACTAAAGGTGCTGCCCTGTTCCTTTCGATGATGAAAAAAAACAATGCTGTCAAACATGCCTGATGGTTCAGCCTCAGCAGCAGGTTCAAATCCGACTCCCATCTTGTCTCGCATCGTGTCTGTCCTTTCTCTGCCCTTGGTTTCTTCATCTGAGAATAACAACATAAAGTATATGGTCTGTCAGGTTTACTGTAGGGTTTCACTATACAGAACACATGGTGGCGCTAAAGAGTAGACAGACATCACCACCACTAATGCACTTGAGTGTGGCTGTATAATTCTGTGTCTGCATGGAGTCTACTGTGTGTATTTTTTTTGTCTACATGCTCACACGTCAGTGTGTGTGTGTGTGTGTGTGTGTGTGTGTGTGTGTGTGTGTGTGTGTGTGTCACTGTGCAGTGAAGCGAGAGCTCTCCTGCTCTATCTTGTCTAGTCTAGGTCTTAAGACCAACTAAAGCCCTTTTTATACTTCGCCGTGCACCGGTGTCACATGCCAAAACATTGCTGATTTACAAGCTCAAAATGCGCAGAGGAGGCTGCACGCTGTGAGCTTGGGAATCGGCTATTTCCGGTGCGTGACATGACACCGTCTTACGACCGAGCATAAATTGGGCATAACACCTTGAGCGAGACCTCAAAAGTTGCTAAATGTTGGCTTAAGCATCCCCATTCACAGGCATGGCAGAAGATAGCAGCATGAAAGAGTAGCTGTGAAGCGTGTCCAGTTGGAATGCAAACAACTAGCCGTGGTGGTCATCACTCTGTCAGCAGCCACATCACAGCTTCAACAGGGCATATGAGGTGTGTGTGGGTGCATCTGCGTGGATAGAAGAGCAGCCTGTCGAGGTGTCCTTAGATACTTTCAACCTGGTGTTGTGGGCCCTTCAAAATCACTTCAAATTCAAATTCAGATCTTTCAAAACCTTTCAAAAATAGCGGGAAAACGGTGAACGTGGGGTTGGTTCTTATGAGACACGTGTGTGATTTATTGCTAGATACGGCCTGCATGGCAGTTCAAAGCAACCCGTGCACTATGAAGGGATGAGAGGGGACATGAAAGCAGCTCTCAACAACATGTAGGGTCTGCAGATCACAGGGCTTAATGGAGAACAAGGCACAGCAACATAAACAAACCTAACGCACCCACATTTTAGGGATTGCCAAATCAAGCACACCCACATCATGTTATGAGCTCTTAATGACCGTGATACAGTAAAAAGAAAGTGTGCTGGCTATTCCAGAAAGTGAAGAGAAAAAAACAACAATAACATTTTAAATAGCTCACTATCCAGGTCTCAGAAGAATCAAATTATTAATGTTAATGAGCATTTAAATGGAATAGAAGTGTACAACTGGTTTGGGAAATACCAGTCTTCAGCTTATTTCTCGGAACAGAAGTCACAAACTCCCACTGACAAAAAGCACGTGTTCAAAATCAAAAACCTCTTTCACACCTCATAATGATGACAAAGGCAAAACTAAAAAAAAAAAACAACAACCGCCTGCCATGACTGTTGGTGCCCGTCACCGCTTCAAATATTTATTTGGATTCCGTTGAACTTGAAGCTTCAAACAATGGGAATATTGACAGTCGTGGGGTTGTGAACGAGGTGGTTTGTTTGAGTGTTTTAGCGCAGCAGAAGGCTCCCAGGCGGGCTGTAGCTTTGTGAAAGTCCTGTATTGTATTTCTTTCCTGTGCCAGAGCCCGTTTCCTGTAGCGGTGGCGAGTCAAACAACGATGACCCTCTGCTTCCTGAAAGGCACACAGGGACGGGGGCTGCCACGAGCCCCGAGGCCTTGCCACAAGCCACTGGGTGACCCTCTTGCCCCCCCAAACTCTGTCTGTCTGTCTGTCTGTCTCACTCCTTTCTAGTTACTCCCCTGTCTCTCACTTTCTTCTACCTATCCCAATTCCCTCCATTTCCTTCTTAATTCATGCTTAAGTCATACAATGAAGTCGTGCAGCAAAAATGGCGCTCGTAGACTGGCTACATATCGTACAATATAAATCAGGCTAACTTCGGATTTTAAATGCTTATCGTCGTTGTTGGGTGGAAACCATGTATGTCCTTCCTTTTTTTGTTATTATTTTAAAATCGATTTAAAATAGTGAAAATAGCCGATCTACAAGCACACAACGCCTCACACACCGCAAGGCGTTGTGTGCTTGTAGATCTGCTATATTCACAAGTTGTGTGCCACACTTTTTTATGATGAAGCAGGGCTTTAATTCCGAAAAAACAAACTTGAAGAGATACGAGATGCTGTCCTATCAACCCTTCCATGCTCCATTCCCTCATTCCAGTTTGAAATCCATCCAGGGCCATTTCCCTCCTGCTTCTCCATTCTCTTTTCTCTGGTTTACCCTCAGTGGCTGCAAAACCGAGAGACAGCCGTGGACTCTCTGCGTCCACGTCTGAGACGCGTCTGATGACGCGTTTGATGACGCGTCCGTGCTTAAATAGCCTTCAAGACGCAGCTTTGTGTCCAGGACGGAGCTCCCGCGGCTCAAGACGTGAAACCGCGGCTCAAGACGCGATTCGAGTCAAAGGACGGGGCTTTGACACTACAATCGCGTCTTTTCGCGTCTTTTCGCCAAAAGACGCGGCTTGGATCGTGTCTTTGAGCCCAAAGACGGAGCTGGGACACTACAATCGCGTCTTCCGTCTCATGACGCGTCCGTGCTTAAATAGTGGTCAAGACGCAGCTTTGCGTCCCTGCACGGAGCTTGCGTCTTCTAGACGGCTCAAGACGCGATTCGAGCCGAAAGACGGGGCTTGGACACTACAATCGCGTCTTTGATCCCAAAGACGTGGCTTGGAGGCTACCGCGTCTGGCTGGAACTCGGAGCGGAGTCAAGTTCATTGAAAATAACGGGGCCGTATGTTTTGACGCGGCGCCTCCGTGAGGCCGATGAGGCTAGTGTGTGTTCCCCTTCAGACGTCTGCTGTCTGCTCTCCGTGGGAAAAAAAAAAAAAAGGGTGTCTATTGTATGTATTTTTTGATGGAGAATTCAAATATGACCTTCTTTTTTGCATAGGACAACTCTAACCTGCATCAATTGGTATTTTATGATTGCCAATTGTACCCTATCCATCTAAAAAAACAAATTGGATCTCTATTGTATGTATTTTTTGATGGAAAATTCTAATATTACCTTCTTTTTTAGATAGGACAACTCTAACCTGCATCAATTGGTATTTTATAATTGCCAATAGTACACTATCAATCTAAAAAAACAAATTGGATCTCTATTGTATGTATTCTTTGATGGAAAATTCAAATATTGCCTTCTTTTTTAGATAGGACAACTCTAACCTGCATCAATTGGTATTTTATAATTGCCAATAGTACCCTATCAATCTAAAAAAACAAATTGGATCTCTATTGTATGTATTTTTTGATGGAAAATTCAAATATTACCTTCTTTTTTAGATAGGACAACTCTAACCTGCATCAATTGGTGCATCAACCTTCTCTCTATCTATCTATCTATCTATCTATCTATCTATCTATCTATTTATACTTCACCTTTAGTCAAGAAGAGAGTTCAGCCTCAGGAACTTGCACACCTGGAACTGTGTCATGACTGTGTCATGGAGCTAAGCAGAACTATGTGAAATACTCACAATGAGTCTGATGGACCAATCAGAGTGGTGGTGGGGGGAGGGATCAACAATAGACAGAAACTGGATAATGCTTTGTTAACTGTCCCACCTAAGTCCCTGCTAGTCTGAACAAATCACCTTCCCTCTCATAACACTACTACTACTACTACTACTACTACTACTACTACTACTACTACTACTACTACTACTACTACTACTACATTTATATAAAGCTGCTCTTGCATTTGAATTCAAGTCTGACACAAGTTAAGGTTAACTTAGGTAGTAGTTCATTTTGCTGGCTTTTGTGTGTGAGTGTGTAGGCCCACAAATTATTATAATTGTCTGTCATTAAGTGACTCAAAGGGAGACGTCTAATGGGTGTTTATTATTTTAATATTAACTGTGGGAAGATTATATATATTTTATTTTGCACTTAAAGTGTTGTGATATTATTCCTGAAGGAAGAGGGGTATTTTCACAGCCCAGGCTTTGAACCTAAATGCTGTTTACATGCTCTATAAATATTTATTTCTATATAAAACTCAGTTGTGTGGAGTTATTGTGTGCCTTTTATTGTAGCTAAAGAGTCCATTTGTTCACTAGACATTAAGTCAAGGTTACTATTTTGAGTTGAAGCCAAGTGTTTTATTACTTTGTGGTTTAACATTATTTAAAAGGCAAATTCATTGTTATGGTTACTTTAGAAGACTGCTTTTGCATTCATGAGTTATAAAGAGAGCCAAGCTAATTCAAAGAGTTAAGTTAAAGGAACACAAAACGTGACTTAACTCACAGCTGCCATTGGACAGACAGTTATAACATACTCTTATCTTTCACAGAACAGACAATTATCATTTAGTTTATCTATTTGAGACATGTAGCTGCTCTAGGGGAAATAGAGCATTAATTTGGGATCAGCCTATTCAATTGATAATGACCAATGGGTGCCAGTTTCTAAGTAGTTAAGCATATTACCATAACAATATATGTGGCCTAGACATGGATATTGCCCACTCAACTCGTAATCTACAGAAATGTCCACCACATCACACAGTATAAAACCTAGTAGAGAAATCTGCCTTCTCCTGTATTGTATTAGTGACATTCATTAATAAATAGTAAAATAACAGGACAGAGCAGAACAGGCCTCTGCTGTGTCTTTATTATGGGTGCATTCCAATGCAAATGGATACTCTGGAACAATCTGAAACAATGTATCTTTCCTGTGGCTGTTATAATGAACACAAACAGATCAGAACGTAATTTAACATTAACCAGTTACATTTATCATACAACAATGTAAGGGATGGATTCCTTTCTATTGTGTGAGTTACTTAAATGCTGATCAATATGTGAATCTGGCTCTTATCAGGTGGGTGTTTTCTCTCCCTGGCCTGTGCTGTCCTCAGTTAAACCAAGACAGTGCTGTTGTCACCAATGTGGAAAAAGCTTCAGCTCAATTTATTATCTCAAAGTAGACCAGAAAATACACACAGGAGAGAAACCATACGGCTGTGTCCAATGTGGGGAAAAGTTCAGTTTAATGGCTGCTCCGAAAGTGCACCAGAGATTTCACACCGAAGAAAAGCCTTACTGCTGTGAACACTGTGGCAAACGTTTCACTGTAAAATCTAGCCTCGTACAACACAAGAAGATTCACACTGGAGAGAGACCTTACTGCTGTCACCAATGTGGGAAAAGGTTCACTCTGAAGACGGCTCTGAAAAGACACCTGAAAATCCACACTGGTGAGAAGCCATATACTGCTGTCTCCAGTGTGCGAAAATGTTCAGTGATATGCATCATCTTCGGTGTGAAATCTCTGGTGCACTTTCGGACTATCTTTTCACCACATTGGACACAGCCGTATGGTTTCTCTCCTGTGTGAATTTGTTCATGTATTTTGAGATAAGACAATCGAATAAAGCTTTTCCCACACTGGTCACAGCAATAGGGCTTCTCTCTAGTGTGAATTCTCTGGTGTTCTTTTAAAATCCCCTTTTGAACAAATCTTTTCCCACACTGGTCACAACAATAAGGTTTCTCTCCAGTATGTGAACGCTTGTGATCTTTTAGCAAAATACTTCCCACAATGTTCACAGCTGAATGGCTTCTCTCCTGTGTGTATTTTCTGGTCTACTTTGAGATAATAAATTGAGCTGAAGCTTTTTCCACATTGGTGACAACAGCACTGTCTTGGTTTAACTGAGGACAGCACAGGCCAGGGAGAGAAAACACCCACCTGATAAGAGCCAGATTCACATATTGATCAGCATTTAAGTAACTCACACAATAGAAAGGAATCCATCCCTTACATTGTTGTATGATAAATGTAACTGGTTAATGTTAAATTACGTTCTGATCTGTTTGTGTTCATTATAACAGCCACAGGAAAGATACATTGTTTCAGATTGTTCCAGAGTATCCATTTGCATTGGAATGCACCCATAATAAAGACACAGCAGAGGCCTGTTCTGCTCTGTCCTGTTATTTTACTATTTATTAATGAATGTCACTAATACAATACAGGAGAAGGCAGATTTCTCTACTAGGTTTTATACTGTGTGATGTGGTGGACATTTCTGTAGATTACGAGTTGAGTGGGCAATATCCATGTCTAGGCCACATATATTGTTATGGTAATATGCTTAACTACTTAGAAACTGGCACCCATTGGTCATTATCAATTGAATAGGCTGATCCCAAATTAATGCTCTATTTCCCCTAGAGCAGCTACATGTCTCAAATAGATAAACTAAATGATAATTGTCTGTTCTGTGAAAGATAAGAGTATGTTATAACTGTCTGTCCAATGGCAGCTGTGAGTTAAGTCACGTTTTGTGTTCCTTTAACTTAACTCTTTGAATTAGCTTGGCTCTCTTTATAACTCATGAATGCAAAAGCAGTCTTCTAAAGTAACCATAACAATGAATTTGCCTTTTAAATAATGTTAAACCACAAAGTAATAAAACACTTGGCTTCAACTCAAAATAGTAACCTTGACTTAATGTCTAGTGAACAAATGGACTCTTTAGCTACAATAAAAGGCACACAATAACTCCACACAACTGAGTTTTATATAGAAATAAATATTTATAGAGCATGTAAACAGCATTTAGGTTCAAAGCCTGGGCTGTGAAAATACCCCTCTTCCTTCAGGAATAATATCACAACACTTTAAGTGCAAAATAAAATATATATAATCTTCCCACAGTTAATATTAAAATAATAAACACCCATTAGACGTCTCCCTTTGAGTCACTTAATGACAGACAATTATAATAATTTGTGGGCCTACACACTCACACACAAAAGCCAGCAAAATGAACTACTACCTAAGTTAACCTTAACTTGTGTCAGACTTGAATTCAAATGCAAGAGCAGCTTTATATAAATGTAGTAGTAGTAGTAGTAGTAGTAGTAGTAGTAGTAGTAGTAGTAGTAGTAGTAGTAGTAGTGTTATGAGAGGGAAGGTGATTTGTTCAGACTAGCAGGGACTTAGGTGCAGTTAACAAAGCATTATCCAGTTTCTGTCTATTGTTGATCCCTCCCCCCACCACCACTCTGATTGGTCCATCAGACTCATTGTGAGTATTTCACATAGTTCTGCTTAGCTCCATGACACAGTCATGACACAGTTCCAGGTGTGCAAGTTCCTGAGGCTGAACTCTCTTCTTGACTAAAGGTGAAGTATAAATAGATAGATAGATAGATAGATAGATAGATAGATAGAGAGAAGGTTGATGCACCAATTGATGCAGGTTAGAGTTGTCCTATCTAAAAAAGAAGGTAATATTTGAATTTTCCATCAAAAAATACATACAATAGAGATCCAATTTGTTTTTTTAGATTGATAGGGTACTATTGGCAATTATAAAATACCAATTGATGCAGGTTAGAGTTGTCCTATCTAAAAAAGAAGGCAATATTTGAATTTTCCATCAAAGAATACATACAATAGAGATCCAATTTGTTTTTTTTAGATTGATAGGGTACTATTGGCAATTATAAAATACCAATTGATGCAGGTTAGAGTTGTCCTATCTAAAAAAGAAGGTAATATTAGAATTTTCCATCAAAAAATACATACAATAGAGATCCAATTTGTTTTTTTAGATGGATAGGGTACAATTGGCAATCATAAAATACCAATTGATGCAGGTTAGAGTTGTCCTATGCAAAAAAGAAGGTCATATTTGAATTCTCCATCAAAAAATACATACAATAGACACCCTTTTTTTTTTTTTTCCCACGGAGAGCAGACAGCAGACGTCTGAAGGGGAACACACACTAGCCTCATCGGCCTCACGGAGGCGCCGCGTCAAAACATACGGCCCCGTTATTTTCAATGAACTTGACTCCGCTCCGAGTTCCAGCCAGACGCGGTAGCCTCCAAGCCACGTCTTTGGGATCAAAGACGCGATTGTAGTGTCCAAGCCCCGTCTTTCGGCTCGAATCGCGTCTTGAGCCGTCTAGAAGACGCAAGCTCCGTGCAGGGACGCAAAGCTGCGTCTTGACCACTATTTAAGCACGGACGCGTCATGAGACGGAAGACGCGATTGTAGTGTCCCAGCTCCGTCTTTGGGCTCAAAGACGCGATCCAAGCCGCGTCTTTTGGCGAAAAGACGCGAAAAGACGCGATTGTAGTGTCAAAGCCCCGTCCTTTGACTCGAATCGCGTCTTGAGCCGCGGTTTCACGTCTTGAGCCGCGGGAGCTCCGTCCTGGACACAAAGCTGCGTCTTGAAGGCTATTTAAGCACGGACGCGTCATCAAACGCGTCATCAGACGCGTCTCAGACGTGGACGCAGAGAGTCCACGGTTCTTGCTGGAGGCAAAACCACCGGTGAACGTAATGTCATCACCCCACCCCGCCTCTCATCCTTTTAAATGTATTTTCCTGTTTTTTCCCTCCATGCTTTCTTCTTCTACCATTCTGTCAGAAGTCATTTTCCTGTCAGCTCCTTTGCAGTAGCCTACATGTAGCATTGCTCTGTCCCTTGTTCATTGCTCTCAGCATGAGTTTATTTCATTAAACGCCCCGCGAAGCTTGGCCAATTTGACCCTGCCTGGGCATACAACAAACATTGAGCGATTTGTGCCAAGAGCCCGGACAAAGCCAGATGTTGGAGCTTAGCTCCTTCCAGGAGCACCGCTCAAAAAATAAAAGAATAAATAAAAGTGTCATAAAAATGTCTGTCTCCACGCGGTACCTTCCTGAATTCAATCTTCCCCTTATCTTAGATCACAATGCTCCTACTGGATGTAATGTCGATAGAAATATTTTAATTTGCGCTCCATCTGTCCAACCAGATTCTCGTTTCAATGTTTGTCCTCTTCTCCCCATTCCCCCCCCCCCCCCCCCCCGCCCATCCCACCAATTTTCTTCTCTTCTTACCTGCCACCTTCCTCTTTCCATCCCTCTCTCCCTCATTCCTCCTCTCCTCTCGGTCTGGCCGGGCCAGGAGCAGCGACCTGTCAGACGTTTCCTGTGCAAGCCACAGGTTCAGACCGCACCTCCTCGGGGGGAGAGATACAGGGGAATTCAGGGGGATGTGCTTGTACATGACGACATGCACGTGTATGCGGTTGCGCACGCACGCACGCACGCACGCACGCACGCACGCACGCGCACGCGCACACACACACACACACACACACACACACACCTGTTATGTACAGTAGACACATGCAGCTAGATATAGATATATTTATAGAAACATGTATGTTTTCGGGCTAACATTTTTTTAATGATAAAAAAGTGAATTAAATAAGTGATTTTCACACAGGCTGAATAACACTGCATGTCTGTGGTTTCGTACTGTCGACTCCTTATATAATATGAATCCCAGGGCCAACTGTGTGTATTTTGTATTGGAACGAGATTTATTCTTTTTTTTTCTTACATCATACAAAAACACCCTGGGGTCACGTCGCTCTCCTTTAGAGTATGAGAAAGCTGTCAAACTGAACATTGCTATTGGTCCCAGTAGGAATCAACCTCATGGCAGAGGGTCAAAACCTAACCTACGTGTTAAGTTTGTAGGGGAACAAGAAGTCAAACCACAACAAGGATTACTTCTGTGGAGCTGACAGACTCGGGCATGTGCTGAAAGATAGCTTATCTGGTTACTCTCCCTGCTTGTTCATTTTCCAAATTGTGTCTCTCGTCTCCCTCTCTAAAATATGTGTGTGTGTGTGTGTGTGTGTGTGTGTGTGTGTGTGTGCGCGTGCGTGCGTGCGTGCATGCGTGTACGTACGCATGTTGGCACAGGAGAACTATGTTCCACTGGACAATGTGCCTTGGAACCGACTTCTCATCTTCCATTTCAGGTCATGAGTGTTTGAGTGTGTGTGTGTGTGTGCCTTTGAAATGACTCCTCTAGTCTTCGTCCAGTCCAGGTCAGAGACAGGAAGTGCGCTGGGAGAAAAGGAGGAAGCAGAAGCCACTCTCTGGCCACAGGTAACAACCGTGACCCTTGACCCTCCAACCTCCCCCTCCATCAGTCTGACAATAATACACACTCTGACAAAACACAGATGTGCACACAGAAGAGGTGTCGTCTGCAAACTAGGGATGGGACGATAATCGTTAATATCGTTTATCGTGATAGAAAACACTCACGATAATCGTATCGTGGAGATTTAAATGTATTGTGAAATTGTCCTCCGTCATGCGCTGGGATCAATTCACCTTTTATTTGCCGAGCTGCATATCTGGTACCATTTAAATCTCTATAATTGGTAAAAACGGACAGGCATGTTGGGGATATTTTGATTATCGCGTTAATATCGTAAATCGCATTTCTTTTGGTCACAAAAATCGTGACATGACATTTTCATATCGTCCCATCCCCACTGCAAACACTGGAGCGATTGTGTCTGGTCTCATTGTTGCAGATGCAACATAGCTACGTATTATTTTTGGCTTATGTTTCCATGACCATATGTTGGGTCATCTACAAAATGAACCCATCTGGATAATATTGAAAGAAAAGTATGGAGCTACAGTACCAGTAGTATAAAATTGACCTCATACGCACAGTGAATCTACAAATAAAACATAAAAGACATGTCAATGTTAAATTATGTTTTTCTCTTTATTATTTAACAACAACCATAACACAGCATGTTGCATTAATGTTCACTCATAATTTACATAAGGGGTTGGGCAAGTTGTATGGATAAACCCAGGGTGTGTAGAGAGCTCTGAAAATGGTGTAGACTGACTGGAGACCAGTAGACATGGGCCCTGTCCAAAACAAAAATATGTACACTCTTAGAGTTATGGGGGGTCCTTAAATGTTAACGTTTGAGAACCACTGGCCTAGATCATATTCATCAGAGGAAACTGGGCACACTTGATCTAAATTGTAGCACTGAAGCCAGCTTTCTGAAACCAAGGCTTTCAGAAGCCTTGCTGGCATCATGCTTGCCCCGGGTTGGCAATACTTTTGATTTAGATTGCAAGGTTTGTTTCTAGACAAGGCCCATGGTGTGGCAGGTTGAATTGGCCAATGGGGCTGGGTCTCCATCTCACCAGCTCCAGAAGAAAAACCTGCTGCCATGTTTGGAAGGCTCCAGTTTGCCATCAATGACTGGGTTGGGCTCAGGGCGTGGCCGAGAATGGTAGGGATTCTCAGGGAGGGGCCGTTCTGTAGCCACCTTGGTCACCTAGGAAAAAGGGGGGAAAATACCATTGATTCACCATTAATAATAATGAAACCATACAACAGCTCACACAAACTTTTTAGAAATTCCTGAGGGCCAGCTGTCATTATCAGCTGGCTAGAGCAGTGGTTCTCAGACCTTTTTTGGCTCTGGGCACCCCTGTATACATTTTTAATCCACAGCATCCCCCCCTCACAGTGTTACTTTGTAGCATCTTACATATTTTGTCATATTATGGTATACGTAAGTATGTAAATCTTTCTCCCTGAGATACACTATGTCACAAGGAAAACTTGAGAGAATATCGGTTACCATTATAGGACAGGTTGAAAATGACTTTATACTTCCATATAGCATCCCATATTCTGGGGGGGAACATTTGCCAAAAATAACAGATCCACAAGCCCACATCGCGATACGCTGTAATGCAACTCCGTCCGTTGCAAGGTTCGTTTTATTAAGTATATGAGGTATCAAAGTATTCCGGCTGCACCCCTGGACACGTACTGCACTTAGCACTCTTATAACGGATACTACATGAATGTATGAAATTCATAGAAACACACAGGTTATAAATGTCTGTCTTCTGTGTGTTGTTAGTCGGTATTGGACAAGTATAGCTGGTGCTCTCTGCACATACCATAAATAAAAGACAAGCTTAAAGTAGGGCAGCGTATTCCTTTAGTTTAAGATGTATTTTAAAGACATAATTGTCTGCTATCTATCTACACAGAATCATCTGGCAGAAACCGAGTCAAAGTTGATTAAAATATATATTTGTTTCTGCTCGTTTGATGGCTATAGAAGGTGGTACTATGCAAAATATTTTCATGAACGTAAGGATGTGTACATTTCAGCCAGATGTTCCAGTGAAATTCTCTTGAAATAACATCTTTTATGTCAAAATATTGAGTTTTTGGCTGCAGTTGATTTACACCTGATTTTAATAAACTGAACTCTTGTGTTTCATGATTTTTAAATAATGTCTCATTCAAATGAGAAGAATACTTTTGAAGCACGCAAATCTTAGTTGACATGCATGTGGATGTGAATGATTTAGATTAAAAAGCTAACAAGTTTGTCAAAAGTATTCACACTCACAATTAATGATTGGACTTCTTTTTTCTTTGTTGAACGCAGTTTTCTTTGTTGACCGCAGTTACCCTCTACACCACTCCTCGCTGAATAGCTGACCTACAAGCTCACAATGTGTCGCTATTTCCACCGAATGAGCGCCCTCAGAATAGGGACGCTCGCTTCTTCTACTTATGCATGTAGCTTGAGGCGTCTATCAATTATTAGTATCTCAAGGCATACCTTATTTCAAACTAAAAAAGTGACTGCATAGCAGACCTAAAAGCTCACAACTTTGTAGCGTTTGTAGATTGTCTATTTTTGCACACCAAAGTATAAAACGAGGCTTAAGTGGTTAATCCAACTAAGCCATTTGGTTGATTACAAAAAAGGGATGTGTTGTTCTAAAAAGGGGCACGCGTCTCAATTAATTAAAAAAGTTAACTATAGAATAGTCGAAGAGAATAATCTATAGTTGCAGCCCTAAAAGAGATATTGTAAGAGATACATCTACTATTTTCTCTCTCCTCTGTTCTCCCCCTCCTCTCAGGTCCTCCATGTACAGTATCTGTTCTGCATCTAGCTTAAGGCAAGACCCAAATTCAACGTGAACATTTTTAACTCAAATATTTGCTTCTGGGGGTCCCTGGAACAAAATATTTTGAGATGGGGTTCAGCGGCATAATACATATCATTTAGCGGCATAATACATATCATTTTGTGGGTCCTTGACATGACAACGTTTGAGAACCACTGATATAGGCCGATTCTACAAATGTCTTCTAAGTCCTAACAGTTTCCAAAAAAAATAAAAAATAAAATAAATAACGTATGTTGCTATATGAGGGTCTTGCCTTGATGCAGAATACTAGATGTAGAATATACCTGTCCTAGCCCCATCAGGGATCCCATCATGCATCATTCCTGTATTTTCTTTGTTTCCCAGATAGGGCTGTCACAATTATTACATAATCGTCTAATCGTGATTATTTGACATTATCGCAATTATTTTGTCATAATCGTCATAATCGTGAATGTTGAAAGATTTCCGAAATAGTGGAAATAGCAGATCTACAAGCTCACAACGCGTCGCATCGCGACGCGTTGTGAGCTTGTAGATCGGCTATTTCCACTATCAATGTTATTTTTTAAGTAGTAAGTTGTCAAATGTGTCAGTAATTTATTTGTGTGTTTAGGTTATGTATCACATAGTGGAAATAGCAGATCTACAAGCTCACAACGCGTCGCATCACGACGCGTTGTGAGCTTGTAGATCGGCTATTTCCACTATCAATGTTATTTTTTAAGTAGTAAGTTGTCAAATGTGTCAGTAATTTATTTGTGTGTTTAGGTTATGTATCACATAGTGGAAATAGCAGATCTACAAGCTCACAACGCGCCGCATCGCGAACGCGTTGTGAGCTTGTAGATCGGCTATTTCCACTATCAATGTTATTTTTTAAGTAGTAAGTTGTCAAATATGTCAGTAATGTATGTGTATATTTAGGTTATGTATCATATCTACCATATGCAACTTCAAAGCCTAAAAGCCAAACAGAAATGTAATTTTCAACGTCAAAAACACAATTAAATCGTTAATCGCCAATTATTTGAGTGACAATTAATCGTCATGTAAAATGTCATATCGTGACAGCCCTATTCCCAGATTCTCCATCCCATGGTGACTCACCTTGGACAGGTCTCCCAGGCCGGGTCTCTCCCAGCCCAGCTTGTCCAGGACACAGCTGTCAAACACCTTCTGCTCATTGCGACAGCGGCGCAGCTCAGCGAGGTTGGAATAGTCCAAACAGGTCCAGTATTCTGTGAACGACTCTGCACAGTTGCCCTTGATTTGCCTGAAATGGATGGTGCAAACAGATATGGATCAGGATCTACTGTAAGGATCAGATTAGACTGGGCAAGATATCTTTTGGATATTACAGTATATCGATGCTGTGATCTATGTTGTATCTATCTATCTTGTGATGCAAGACTTAATATCTTTTGAGATTTGGGATATCATAAAGGATTTGTGGTTGTCTTTTCCTGGTTTTAACTAAAGCCCCATTTTGTACAAAAATGGCTACAATAGCCAAGTTCACAATGCGTGAATGTGCAATATATCATCACAATCATCCATATCACTCAGTCCTAAACCAGATTATAATAGTTCTATTAGCTCCAGTGCTCTGAACAACCTGGCATGGTTCCTCTTAAGAGTTGCAGAAAGAAATACGACTCTAAATTGTCTCATCTTAACATAGTACATGTACACAAAGGTCCAGCAAAAGCCAGAGATCCAAGACAGATTAAGAGAATCCTTAAATAGTAGGCAATCCTTAAATGCCATTCACAATAAACATTGGGATCAGAGGACATTTCCCAGCGATCAAAAAGGCAGGTTGTCATTAGTGACCATGCAAATTTGTCATTTGCAAGGGTTGTAATTTAAGACGGTTGACAGATCTCAAAATCTCACAACAAAACCAGGTCCCAGGTGTAATTACAAGTTCACCAAAAGCCTGTCCCATTACAATAATTACCGGTATTGCTCTTTGGCAGAGGGTCACAGTTTACGTTTGGGGCTGGAGTAGTGATTGTTTGTTCTTGCTTTAGAAGTAGTGGAGGTGGTGTGTTATTTGAGGACCATATACACACAACTTGTCCACAATACGTGCAACACACACACACACACACACACACACACACACACACACACACACACACACACACACACACACACACACACACACACACACACACACACACACACACACACACACACACACACACACACACACACACACACACACACACACACACACACACACACAGTCCTGCATGGGCATCAAGTTATTACCCGAAGTCTGCATCAAACCTTTAGTAAACACAGACATAACAATTTAGAGAGAAAGAAAACAGACCACTTCCTAAAATACACCCCACTGGCAGTTCGATCAACACGCAACAGGGGCCTATAGTTAACGTGTTCATGTCCTACTATGGACACCAGCCTTTCTATGGAAGAAAAGAAAAAGAAAACACACCTTGTAAGCAATTCAGAGTATGTTTGCTCACCAACAGAATATGTCAAACACGTGCATTTGTTTCAACCCAAACATTTATTTCCAGATCCCAAAGTGATCTTTTCAGAGTTTGAAGGAAAAGGCTAGTCAAACACTGACCTGTTCAGTGGTCGTGAAAAGGCTAAACCAAAACAACCTGATATGGAATTTCATCAAACAAAAACAAACATGGGAAGAAGGATAATAAATCAGAATTTCAGGTGGGAGGAAAAAAAACAACTACTGACAGACCATTATCATGGCTACACAGCAGAACTACTGACAGACCATTATCATGGCTACACAGCAGAACTACTGACAGACCATTATCATGTCATGGCTACACAGCAGCCATAACGTATAGCTCACTTGGAGTCACTTCACTCACTAGTTTTGGGGGACTTCACTTTATGCAAGATTAAATCATCCAAAATGATACTTGGTAATAAAACATACCCAATTGACATACGTAATGATCTCTATCATATCTGAACTTGGCAGGTATGTGTTGTTGCTGCCTCGTCTACAAATTCAAGAAATGCAATTTCTTTTTTTTCTTCATTTTGTGGCTTTGAGTTTGACTTTTCTAAATAAGACCCCATATACCTACAATCAGAACTTTAATTAAACACTTTGTCAAAATTAATGGCAGTTTAATTTGAATGGTGGCAAGCAGGGAAATAGGTTTACAGTACAAAGGATTGGAAACCTTCCTCTAAATTCAAAGTACCTTTTTGGTAAAAAATTAGGCTTGTGAATTTGTAATGTTCTCCATTTTAATGCTATTGCTAATAACTATCTCAGGAAATTACTTTTCTGGCGGGCCTGGTGGATCAGACAGAATACATTAAATTGCTATATCTGTGAAAGAATCCCAAATACAAAGTTAAACCAAATAGATTTTTATAGATGGAATTTGCAATTATATCTGCATACTATAAGATAAAGGTTTGTGCTGTTATAATGTGACGTGGTACACATAACACATTGTATACACACTCAGAGTCCTTGAAAGTTACAAAAGTTTGTTAGAGGTTGGAGAAACCACTGGTATAAGCAGACATAAAACTCCACATACTGTATCAGGTCTGATAATTTGATAAACAGTTCAAAATGAGATGGAGACGATTCCAGTTCCTCCGAAACATAAACCCAACAATTTCCCTTTCGTTCTTATATCCGTTCATCCCTGTTAGTCCTGTAATTCCCACTGAATTTTTCTTTCACCTCTGAATATTCCCAAAATGTTGCAAGTCGAGGTGCTCCATTAAATTGTTACTATTTAAAACCTATATACTTTTATTGTGCGCCAGATAGTGAAAATAGCCGATATGTCATGTTGCAATGAGTTGTAGATCTGCTATTTTTGGTGAATGCTTGCCTATAATCCCCAAATATTCAGCTATTAATAATAACATGCCCAGAATAGGGACAGGGTTCATGTGGTTAAGGAGTGGATGCCCAACAGGAGCTTGTTGCTTCCCTACCCATCATCTCCGGGCTGCAGAAAAGCAGAAAGCACGTTGCTTCATAGCTAGTATAGGACGTGTCACGCACAGATATAAAGAGCTAGATGGAGTAGATGCCTCGTTCGCCTCTGCAGTTAATTGGAGCAATGTGCAAAAGTTATAGTCCGGACTTCCTGAAAAAACTAAGGGAACGCTGTCAGTCAAAGTGACTACTGGCCAATCACAGCGTGTCTTTTCCGTGACTTATCCAAGGACAACAATTCAATTCAACAGAGCCAGTTCCGATGTTGCGCTGCTCAGCTGTTCTTATAGGCTGCATACGTAAAGACCAGCCCCCACCTGCCTCTGATTGGCTTACCGACTTCCGTATGTGTGACGCACGCGGAAGCAATGAACACGGAAGCGACGAAGATTCCCTTAGTTGCTCAATGCATACGCCCACTGGCCGAAGGAGGCGTCTACCTTTCTATGTCTATGGTGTCACGCACGTTCAGTGGATATAAGTTCCCATGTGTTCACTCCATCAGCAGCCAGATGGATGAAAAACCACTGTTAGCCAGCTCAGCAATAATAATGATTCCATCCTAACCTTGCTTTTAGTTTTTCTCTGAAACCTGGTTATTTCCTGCTACTCAGGGGGGATTCTCACTTTAAAGTCTAAACATCCCACCACAAATGCCGACCAAAATAAACAAAACTAAAATCTATATTGCCACAGTTTACAAAATTGAGAACCAGACAACCTAATATTCTCACCTGATCAGCGACACAACAAGAAGAGTAGAATTTGAGTCCAACATCGTAGACAACTTAAATCAGATGGTAACAAAAGAAGGACCAGAAATGAACACCTGCATGTGGTCCATAGAACAAATCTGTCTACCAAAGACCTGTCACAGCTCAGCGGTGGAAGCTGTGACAGGTCTACGGCTCATCCACACTGTAAAACTAATGTAAGTATTTCCTTGCTTACACAGTATTCTCTGTTACTGCATCGTCTATTTCTCACTTCAAATATAAAAAAATAAAAAACATTCTTGAGAGCAATGTTTAGTTGTAAATGCCACTGTGTGTTTGTTTACATGGCTGTCATGTTGGATACGGCCTAATATTCACACAATGCATGCAACCAGGTGCTCTGAACCTTTGATTAAGCCTCGGTCTGTTATAGAGCGGAGCAGTCATTATCCAGAAATAACAAATCAATCAGAATCAAGCATTCAACCAAGCCGTGTAATAAATTCCTATAATTCGGGCTGTGAGCCACTCTGCTACACAGATACCCTTGTATATGCCTATAATAAGTATGTTGGTTTGTTAACTTGAGTGATAAAACAATGTTGCACATTAAGCCAATCATCTGGGGATCCCCCCAAAAAAAGAAATATTCATAGGAACCACTGTTCTAGATCAGTGGTTCCCAGCCTTTTCAGGCCGCGACCCCCCCAAATAATATTTTAACCGGGGACTACCCACCCTGACAAGCATTTGGAATTGCAGGAGTTGAGGCGTTACATTTAGTTTGACTTAAATTCCACAGATATTGTGAAAATAGATCTACAAGCTTCACACAGTGTTATGAGCTTGTAGATCGGCTATTTTCAAATGTGTTGTCTCTTTCTTATATTATTTGACAATTTGGCCAATGTTTGACCAGTTTGTATAGTATCGTTTGTTGTTTTTTCCTTTCTTTGAGGTATTAAAAACAGTTCTTAAAAGTCCTTAAATTGTCACTTCACTCTCATCTGGGGATCCCCCCCTAAAATCGCATGGGGGTCCCGACCCACAGGTGGAGAACCACTGTTCTAGATGGCAGTCCCTGCCTCACGTTAAAGGAGTAATCCAGACCAAAACACATATAGGGTTAAATCTGTCTTTTATCATACCCCTGTATACCTGCTATAGTCCATTTTTTTCATAGCTGCCCCTGTTGCTAGATTTCGGCTGCCCCTGTTGCTAGATTTTGCGGGCCCTCTCATAACTAACAGAGTAGATAGACTTTATACTAGTGCAGTTATTTCTTCAGCTTCAAAGTTAGTATTTTTTTATTGGATTGTGTTTACACAACGTCCTGAGACCAACCAAACCGGTTTTGACCTCACAGGCACCCTTACTTGTCAAACGGCTTCTGCTCTGCACCAGAGCAGGGAGAGGAGAGGCTAGAAAGGGAGGGGAGGGAGGGGTTGGTTTGACAAGTAAGGGTGCCTGTGAGGTCAAAACAGCGGTGTGGTTGGTCTCAGGACGTTGTGTAAACACAATCCAATAAAAAAATACTAACTTTGAAGCTGAGGAAATAACCGCACTAGTATAAAGTCTATCTACTCTGTTAGTTATGAGAGGGCCTGCGAAATCTAGCAACAGGGGCAGCCGAAATCTAGCAACAGGGGCAGCTATGAAACAAATTGACTAAAGCAGGTATAAAGGGGTATGATAAAAGGCAGATTTAACCCTAGGCTATATGTGTTTTGGTCTGGATGACTCCTTTAAACATGACGACATAAATCTTGCAAAGTTACCTGAAGAAGTTGATTGCACATTCATTGACCTTCCTCCCTTCCTCTAGACACTTCCTGGGATCTTTCTCCTCCCAGCGGCAGAGCATGAACTCCTTGTTGGGTTTATCACACTGGGAGCCATAGTGGTGTGCGGCAGCCTTCAGTACTGCAGATGATACATTCACCTGGACACAAACAAACAATAATATCACCATGGTGTGCTGTGGTCACTGTTAAATGTAGGTTGAGGGTTAACTTGTGAGGAGGGTAACCGGAATGCTCGCCACGGTTACGTTTAGGAATACCAGGCAGAGACCATTCTAGTGCTCCTCCGGATAGACGACTGTGTTTCCACTGTTTTGGGGGAGAGCATGCTGCTATTGGTGAGGAGGTATTCTTGACTTTAACCCAGGGGTCTTCAAAGTTTTCAGGCCAAGGACCCCTTAGTTGAGAGAGATGAAGCAGGGACCCCCCCAAAACCTTTTTGTAGATTTCCATATAGTTTCATCATTTGACAACACAATCATCAGTGTGTCAATGTGTGTTTTCAGATATTTAACTACTTGAACTGTCAATAAACTTGGCCTTTCACTCTATGAAAATAGCGAGTGCACTAACCCTATATCTAACCCTAACCCTAAACCGAACCCCCATGGGAGTGTCGCCACTCCGACAATAAGAAGTCAATTTCGGAGTGGCGACATGTCGGAATGGAGAGAGCCTCCCGAAAAGAGCCGACAGACCTGCTGTTGAAGACCCCTGCTTTTTATGTGTTATGTAGCCGCAAATTGCAACACTAGATTTTTTTATAATGGGATGAATCTAGGGTTGCAATACCTCCCATAGGCAGCCGATGCATGAAAACAGTTTTTTGCTAACTGATTGTGGGAGTGCGCTCGTTTTGTACACCGGTGTGCGTCTTCTTCTTTGGGTCTTACGTGCGTGTGCACCATAGAGTTGCACGACCGTAGGTGGCGATACTGCGTGCACACGCACGTAAGACCCAAAGAAGAAGACGCACACCGGTGTACAAAACGAGCGCACTCCCACACGGCTTGTTTCCCATTCCGTTTCACATGTCGGCAGCGGTGAGCGCACATGGACGTTGCAGCGTCGTCCAACACAGCCGAGAAGAAGTACACATAGACAAAAAACATGGCTGCTCGGATTTTATTAACAGAAAATAAATCATAACAATTCTTCGGTGGATTTTTCAGAAACACACACTTTGCAGTTAGCAAGAGTAAATTCCCAGCTTTCCATAGAGCCACAATATTGGTGAGTTTGAAGTCATTTAATACAATCAGTTAGCAAAAAACTGTTTTCATGCATCGGCTGCCTATGGGAGGTATTGCAACCCTAGATTCATCCCATTATAAAAACTAGCCCTTACCCGTTCAAAGATATGAGCTCCAAAATGATGTGCAGTGTGTGGGTTATGGGATGTGCACTGTGCATACAGTATATGAGGGATGGAAAGTAACTTTAACTGGTGCTTGCATGATAATATGTAGGAGCATCAATGTAAGAAATACCCGTTTCGTTTAATGGCTACCCCCCCCACCCGCCCACGCACACACCCGCCTGCCTGCACACACACACACACACACACACACACACACACACACACACACACACACACACACACACACAGAGAGAGCTGGTTAAACATGTTGCCTCATGCTAGATGCAGAATAGATGAGCCTCAAGCTAGATGCAGAATAGATAGTAGATACACCATAAAAATGCTAATATACAGCATGATACGATTTGTGAAAGTGACAAACGGGCTTCACAGTTATGTTAGGTGTGTTCATATGCTAATTGTGATGCGATTTCAGATCAATTGCTCCACCACTGAGGAGAAACGCTGTGACAGACAGACAGATATTCGCAAAATTATAGTATAGATATCTAGTGTTGCAATTTGCGGCTATGTGTTATGTAGGGTTTAATAATAGAGGCAGAAGAGATACAATGTTTTTGTTTCTATCCCAAAGGAAATGTGTCTTGGGCACAGCCATAATGTATACAACAGATGTTGTGCATGTATGCATGCCATGTGCGTGTTATTATCACTACAACATGTCTTTATTTATGGAATAGAAAGTCGAATGAATGATAAACATCTTCACCCTCAGAGCAACCATCCTTTCAATTAAATCCTCAAGTAGATAAAGACACGACAGTGGGCAATCAAGCTCTGCAGTCTCTCACAGTGACAGCTGAGGTGTTGTTGTTGGGTAGTTAGTTAGTTACTGTGCTGTTATCAAGGTGATACATGCTAATGCATGTAAACACATTTACGCAAGAGATTAAAGGGGAAGACCACCCATTTTCAATATTGAACTATGTCATTAATATACCTTAGAGGAGTTGTGTGGAAATAAAAAAAAAGTTCCCCCTCTTCTGTGTTGCCTAGAACTGGAGGATTGATTTTGGGGTTTGTATTGCAAATTACAACTTGATGACATCACACATTGTACTTTACAATACAAACCCCAAAATCAATCCGCCAGTTCTAGGCAACACAGAAGAGGGGGAACTTTTTTTTTATTTCCACACAACTCCTCTAAGGTATATTAATGACATAGTTCAATATTGAAAATGGGTGGTCTTCCCCTTTAAGAACAACACGAGCTTAATTCAAACGTAAAATGTATATTGTTTAAAGCCTAATACCAGCTTATTCCAGTGGTTCTCAAAGTGGATTTCAGGGACTCTCTGGGATCCTTTATGGGGGTCTAAATTGACCCTTAGACTGTCTGTAACTTTGACAGTGTACAAATGGAACCTGTCAAAGTTAAGGAGAGACCTTCAAATGTCAAAGTATGAGAAACACTGGCTTATTCTACAATGAACTTGTCCACTCAAGTGTGTCAGTTAGCAACTGTACTGTAGTGCTAGCATTAGCTTTGTTAGCTCCTATCCTTCGTCCACACAGTGTTTTGTTCCACAGCGTCCACTGTGACTCACCTCGTCCACTTTCAGCTCCTCTAGGGTGGGAAGCTCCACCGTGGTCGGCATGGCGGACCCCCCGTTCGGACCAGAAACAGAGAAAAGTCAAACTCCGCCGCTATAAACACAACAGATGTCCTCGACTGACTGACTCTCCTGAAGAAGAGACACACAGAGCTGGAAGCAGTGGAAGGTCAGCTCACTGCGCCTGCGCGCTGGCGCGCACACCACTGACGTATAGTGTGGTAACTTATCAAAGTGGGGTTCGGGGACCAGCCAGAGGTCCAAGTGGACACTTAACGGGTCTGTAGTCAACTTCGAGAGTGTACGAATGGAAGATATGGGACCAAATGGACCTCATCGACGGTAAAAGACAACGTGCATCATCACCCAGTGAGTAAACAACACAGCCAGCAACGTGGTGGCAGTGTGATTGTTTCAGCATCTTCGTTGGTTTGTGCTTAAAAAGTTAAAGTGTCATCGTCTTTCATTCAAAATAAATTGCGTTTTGCACCATTTGCTGACCAAAGTGTAAGAAAGAAAGAAAGAAAGAAAGAAAGAAACACGTGTGCGTGTGTGTTTTCGGTTTTCGCATTGGTTCTGTTGCTGTGTGGAGTGTTCCCATGGCAACGCTGTCAAACACCTGCCACATTTTCATCGCTACTACGTTCTTCTTTATTCTTGATTGGCTTCATTCTCAAGACCTCAAGAAACCCCGGGGTTAATGGAGGCCACAGGCAGCAGCTAAAAAAGAAAGAAATCTGAATCCCAAAGCACACAAATCTGCATTTTGTGTGAGATGTGATTGTTAGACAGACACCAAAGTGTGTGTGTGTGTGTGTGTGTGTGTGTGTGTGTGTGTGTGTGTGTGTGTGTGTGTGTGTGTGTGTGTGTGTGTGTCTCTCTCTCTCTCTCTCTCTCTCTCTCTCTCTCTCTCTCTCTCTCTCTCTCTCTCTCTCTCTCTAGGATGGAAGGACAAGGAGAGTACATGCTTCCCACAGGGACCAAGTATGTGGGAGAGATGAGAGATGGGATGTTCCATGGAAGAGGAGTTCTGCACTTCTCAAATGGAAGCAAATATGAAGGAACCTGGGATAAGGGACTATGCAAACAGGTATGGAGCAGAGAGAGAGAGAGAGAGAGAGAGAGAGAGAGAGAGAGAGAGAGAGAGAGAGAGAGAGAGAGTGTGTGTGTGTGTGTGTGTGTGTGTGTGTGTGTGTGTGTGTGTGTGTGTGTGTGTGTGTGTGTGTGTGTGTGTGTGTGTGTGTGTGTGCGCGCGTGCGTGCGTGCGTGCGTGCGTGTGTGTGCAGGGACGTGCAGAGAATGTTAGAGAGGCAGGGGCTGACATTTCTAAAAGGGCCTTTTGGTGGAAATACTGAAAATAGCCGACCTCCAAGTTCTGCGACGCGTTGTGAGCTTGGAGGTCTGTCTGCTGTTTTCGGTGCTAGATACCACACTGAACCAAGCATAATCAAGTCAATACTGGAGTTTAGACAAGGCAATTCTCTTGAATGCTGCCCTCATGCATGTATGGCATGGAAAGAGGGCATTTGCATTTGTTTCACCATAGGAAAAACTGCATTCTGGAGAGGGCACTTTTTAGAGACGGATAAAAGGGCAGGGGCTCAAGACCCCTTTGATGTCTATGTGTGCACGTGCCTGTGTGTGTGTGTGTGTGTGTGTGTGTGTGTGTGTGTGTGTGTGTGTGTGTGTGTGTGTGTGTGTGTGTGTGCGTCCGTGCGTGTGTGTGTGTGTGTGTGTGCGTGCGTGTGCGAGCGAGCGAAAGAGAGAGACACTGTGTAAATGATCACATGCACAGTGCACACACCCCTGTGTCTCAGTGTGTTTCACATTGGTTATAGTTGATATTACATCTGGTCCCCTTTAGCAATCACTCCCTGTTTCTGTCGCAGTTATTAGGTTTCTGTACCTTTTCCTCCTATACCCACATGCTCTCTGCGTGTCCCGCACACGTTTCTTGTCTGCTCTTGGTGCAATCACTTATGCGGGCCCTGCTGTGGGCTACGATAATGACCACTCCTATTATTATCATCATTTTAACTGTGGCTCATTAGAATTGATAGCAGTGCTGCTGCACCGTGACCGCATCTGCCAGATCTAGGCCAGTTCAGGCCGTGAAAACCTACCTCCAGTCAATAGATATAGGCCTAAACCAGTGATTCTCAAGGACTCAGGGACAGATTAAGGCTCAACGAGGCAAGTTTAGGGCACTTAAGGGCTTCAGGTGTGTGTTAGTCAAGAAAACACTGTAGAAATGGTATCGCACAGGAGTTATACTATTTTTACATGATATGTATTGGCAAATGGCAATGGCATGTAAGAATGTAGACCAAGTGGCCCACATACTGTATGAGCATTAACCTATTTACCTATTATTAATATATTCTTAATGAAATTATATATTTATGTATTTGCATTTAAGTCATTTGTCGATGGGCCCCTGCAGTCAAGGGCCCTTGGGCATTGGCCCATTGGCCCGGCCCATAATCAGTCCATGGAAGCACCCCCAGTTTGACATGCATTAGACCACAGACCCCATTTGATATGATCTCTGGGATCCGAATCTGCACTGCAAAATATTCTGTACTGGAACAAAATATTTTGAGATGGGGGTCTGCGGTCAAATACATATAATTCTAGGGGTCCTTGACATTAACAACTTTGAGCATCACAGATAAAGAACATACCGTAGGTTTTTCAGAAAACCATTAGGATTTAGAAGATTAGAAATTTTCTAGATGAACTTTATTTGTGAACGGGTTTTTACCTTGAATCAGATGCAATTGGAAATTGATGGAAAGACATTTGAGGAGTGGTGCTAGCTCGAGTATTGGTTGAGCTTCACATGACAGTTAGCTTGCTGCAGAATATAGTCACGTCACAAACCACACTTGCAATTTCCAATTGCATCTTTCTAGTTTCTATTACTCATGTTAGTCATGGCTGCCAGTTCCCACCTGATGTTGTGTGAGAGTTCTGACAGCTCCAGATCATACTGAATAACTGCTAGCTTGCATAACGTCTTGAGACTAGGACTTAAGTCTAAGATGAACAGGTCATCAGGTCTGTCGAATGCTCCAGAGAGTATGATACGATCTCCCACAATGCAACAGCACATGAAAAACATCGGAGGTGGACTTATTTTCTTGGGTGTAATCTTCTTCCAGGAGAACATTTCTGGGTTGAATTTCCACAGATCATTGAAGATAGTAGTATACTTTAGTTCCACCAAATATGTAGAGCTCTCCATTGTAGGTAAAGGCTGAATGAGCCCAGCATCTGTTTGGACGAACCGGCGCAGAAGGAGTTCTCAGCCAGCAGTTGGTCTCTGTGTCAAACACTCTGATGGTGTTGTTGCAGGAGGAGTCTCCGCCCCCAAATACAAACATCTTTGCCCCAATGATGGTGGCAGAGTGACCTGTTGAAGCAGGTGGTGGAGTATATCTGGTGTTAATTAAAGACCATATCATTGAGGTGGTGTCCAACTTGTAGATGTCATTATACCATTTAACATTGCCGTATCCTCCGTGGATGTACATGACCTTCCCCAAGAAACAGGCTGAGTGGTTGCGCCTCTCCTTTGGAACAGTTCCTGAAACCTTGGGCTTGAACCATCTGTGGTTGGCGACATCAAATCCATAAAGAATATTGCAGAACGTGTTTGTGTCATAATAACCGCCCCAGATGTAGATGGTATCTTCTATCAGCACAGCTGTGTGGCCCTCACGCCTGGAGGGAACCTCAAGGTGACGTTCCCCTCTTCCAGTTGTCTCTGGGGTCAACTCCCTCCAGCGTAAAGACAATGTGTTGAAGACACGAACATGAATCTGATCATCCCTGTTGTTCCTGAACCCTCCAAATGAGTAGACCTCGTCTCCCATGGCAACAGCAGCTTGAATGCCTTTATTAGACCCTCCTTTCAGATGCAGCGTCCAACAGAACATTTCTCATTCAGGGCTTAAATTAGACTCTTCAATCCTTGTTGATTAACATAATGGTGTCCTATTGTGTGCTCTACCTCATATATTGGTTCAGTGGCACAAATGTCATGCAAAGTTTGACTAACAACAAACCTATATTGGGTTGGGCTGGCCAATCAAGGAAGTCCATGCATATTGATATTCCTAATATGGTACATTATTCACCACAGCAACCCCAGCCAGACAGGGGTTGATGTATATCGGACCAGTTACCCATAAATGGAGATCCATGTACTGTATATAGTACATCCCATTTATGCCCATACATGGAGATCCCTGTCTCTTCCTCCATATATGGGCATTCCCATATGAAGTCCTGTTAGATATGGGCTTAATATTGATGACATCAGGGATCTCCATATATGAGCATAAAAGGGATTCTGTTAGAGTGGTTCCCATGACATCACAACTTACAATATATTTTATGCCCATAGCCCCATACGGTACATGGAGATCCCTATCTGAACCTGTCTTGGCCAATGATATATATATATCGATGACATCAGGGATCTTCATATATATGGGCATAAAAGGGATTCTGGGGAATACCCATATATGGACTTTTACATAGGTGATGTCACCTGTAATATCACCTGTGATGTCACAGTGATGTGTCAAGGGAACCAACCAACCCATCTACTTATACAATTGGCTTAGAGGCCACGCCCACTTCAAGCATAGGCACAGGGCAGTAACGGACGGACATGTCCCTCACACAGGCACTGAGAGAGAGAGAGAGAGAGAGAGAGAGAGAGAAGGGGAGAGGAGCAGGGCAGTGTATCGAATTACATTTACAACAGAGAGGGAGGGCTGTGTGTCACACACACACACACACACACACACACACACACACACACACATACACAGTGTTACACACACACACACACACACACACACACACACACACACACACACACACACACACACACACAGAGAGAGAGATCCTACAAATCATAACAATAGTAATAATAATAATAATAATAATTAATATACTATAGAGAGGCACAGATAGATAGATACAGTACATGCATCTATCAATAGAGGCAGAGGGAGATAGATAGAAATATAGAGAGATAGATATTAAAGTTGTACCATGTAACTTTTGCCAGACCCAGGGGGTCGGCCTACAAAAGGCTTTGTCGGTCTGTCGGTCTGTCGGTCGGTCGGTCGGTCCCTCTTTTCCTCAGTGTGCCTGTGTTTGCCTCTGACTGCTCATCTGCCCCTCCCTTCCCTTGCTCGGCTGATTGCCTTGAGTGCCGTCACCTGTACAGGACCAGCTGAGTTGAGTTGGCTGACGAGCTGCTGACACTATAAATTCCTCAGCCCATCTACAAGCTCAGAAACATTTCCAGCTGCTCAGCCTATACAATCCTGTGTGTTCATGTGTTAGTTCAGTGCCATACTAGTGAAAACAGCCGGACAGGTCAAAGGAGAGAGGCCAGACTAAGATTGATCCACCCCCCCCCCCCCCCCCCCCTTCCTTGCATTCTGATTTTCATTGCGGGTCTGGCAGAACCAGGTGACCTGGTCTAGTTTTTATAAAACAAATCTTAAAATTGTCCTAACTGTTAAATCGCTAAAGTTTTAGAACACCCACTCCGTTATTTTCAGCTTCTGAAGCCTTCTCTTTATATGTTTTCTATGATCCTGGCCGTGGACCGGATTTCGCGCCAAAATGACGTAATCTGCATCATCTGTATACGTTGTGTATACGTTGCCCAATCACATCGCCGATCATGCACACATGGTACACTACCGGCCAATCACAGCGCATCTTGAAGTGGGGTCGCCATATTTGTAGTCGCCCGTGTGTCTCTTTACTCAAAAGGTAATCTCGCCTACCAGGCAGGGTGAAGTAGTCCGTTTCTCCGGAATGCCTGAACGCACAGGAACCAGGGACCCCTCTAAAGATAGCTCTCGGCGTTGTGGAGGCAGACGCGGGGTGTGAAGGTACGAAAAACGGGCGAAAGACGCGAACGCGACCGCGGTTTGCTATAGGGCTACTGACCACTAGTTGAGCATCTTACACAGTATAGCTTTAATAATGAATAATAGTAGATGAGGATTTGGAAATGCACACGTTGACTACACTGGACACTTTCAATTGTTCCTGTTTCCTGAGTTATTGGTGTCCAACCAAGTGTGCCTTTTTGTTCATGATTAATCTGACTTAAAACCTAAACCCCTTATGTTGATCAAATATAGAGCAGGCCTGCCTGAGCGCCCGCGCCTAGCCCGCGAGGTCTAGAAATTGAGCGGCCGCACAGCGGCCGCGAATTTCTAGTAGACTGTACAAATGTGTACACACAGAGAGACAAGCTGTGACATTTCTCATGGTAAACTGCGACCTAATCATATTCTGTCTTGGCGTTTTTACTCATCATGATCTTTTCTCGAAGGGTTTTCCCATTGAATAGTCCGAGTTAATCATCCCCATTAGAGTCAACGGCAACCACACTTGCAATTTCCAATTGCTTCTTTCTAGTTAGGTCTTTCATAGGATGGTGTTCAGCAGGGGCGTCACACCAAATTCTGGGCCCTGGGTACAAGGATTCACCGTGGGCCCCCCATGAATGTTAACTATTGAAAAATAGCAGATATACAAGCTCACAGCGCGGCACCGAGTGCCGCGCTGCGAGCTTGTAGATCTGCTATTTTTGAAGAATTGTGAAAATGTGTGCAAGAAACCTATGTTTCCATGTCAGTGATGCTCAAACTTTTTCATATGAAGGACAAGGACCCACCAAAATTATATGTATTTAGCCACGGACCCCCATCTCAAAATATTTAGTTCCAGGGACACCCCAGAAGCAAAATTTGAGTTACAAATGTTCGCTTAAAAAATACATATATTCAAAGATTTGCGCACATTTTCACGACTTTTCAAAAATAGCAGATCTACACGCTCGCAGCGCGGCACTCGGTGCCGCGCTGTGAGCTTGTATATCTGCTATTTTTCAATAGCTAAAGTTACTATAGGGCCCCTCCACCTTGGGCCCTAGTAACTCAGTCCCACTTTCCTACCCCTTGTGACGCCCCTGGTGTTCAGTGTGTTTCTGTGTGCTTACTCCCAAGGGGACTCTCACCTTTGCTGATGGTCTGGAATATCAGGAGAAGGACTGGGACTACTGTGACGGTTTTGACCGCCGTTTCTACTCTGAAATATGCAATGGACTCAAACCTGCAGGTGAGCATTCATTCATTCATGTGTTCACTCATTAGCTTAATCATTCAGACGAGATTTCCTCCTCTTGTTAGCCTGGGATACAGATTGATTCGCTCCGTTCGAACAGACTTTCTTTTTTTCTTTCTCTGAGGTGAGGAAAAAACTTGAAAGATGCAATTGGAAATCGCAAGTGTGGTTGCCATGTCGCGAGTCACACTTCTGAATTTTGTCTTACCATTTGAATTTTTCCCATGCAAGTCAATCGGGAAAATGTATTCACTAATACATTAACGGCCATATATGGAGATCTCTGGGTCAGTCCTTGTCTCTTTTATGCCCATATATGGGGATCCCTGATGTCATCAATATTAAGCCCATAATTTGGAATACCCATATATGGACATACCGTGTCAGTCTCATGTGGTCTATGACGTCAGACATCTATGATGTCAGACGTCAGCCATCTCCATATTTGGGAAAAGTATTCTTTTTGCATTTTCCCATTCAGGTCAATGGAGAAAATGTATTCACAAATAAAGGTATATAAATTAAACTGTATATAACGTATCTCTTAGCAAAATGCACCCCTGCTCTGCACACACATATTGTACTTTCCTTGTAAACAAATACAGCTTGTATATTGATGCAGCTGCAAATCTGCTAACAATCTTCTCCTTATAGTAGAGATTATGCTTCAAAAAGCTGTATTATTGTCTCCACCAGCCGAAGGCATGGGGGAGAGTATGTTTTCCCCTCCGTCCGTCCGTGTGTCCGTCCGTCCGTCCGTCCGTGCGTCCCGGACGCTGCCAAAGTGAGCACACACACTCCCTGGATGGCAATCTAGAACCTCTGCCCCAAATTTCTCAAATGGCCCTCATGGTGGCGCTATAACAGGCCCATTCGTCCTCCGAGTTTGTGTACAGCTAATCTCTGGCGCCGTTGGCCCGGTCGATCCCAAAATGAGCACACACACTCCCTGGATGCCAATTCAGAACCTCTGCCCCAAATTTTTCAAATGGCCCTCATGGTGGCGCTATAACAGGGCAATTTGTGTGGCCTGGTGGAGACCTGTGCTCGGAAGAGCACTGCTTCTAGTTAAATATAAGCCCCCTTTAAGCGGCCATGTTTTGCGGGGTTAATTACAGCTGTCTGTTCTGTCCATACAGGCGAGTCACAGCTGACTAATGTGGACCCTCCACGTGTCATCCCTGATGGGTGCTATGACTGTGGCGACGGCTTCTATGACCCCAGTTCCAGGGTCATCACTGCCTATGCAGGCCAATTCCTTCGAAATGCAGGTGAGACGGGAAGCTATTTTGAGTGTACTTCCATGTTATACAACCGTTGTAGCCTTGTGTCATCAAAGATGCTGGGTCACAATTTAGAAGAGAAGATGTTCATGGAGGTTCATGCGATCATTAACCAGGCCAAAGTTATATCTCCTGTTTCCTAAAGGATAGAAACAAACTGGAAACAAAACATCTGAGTTGATGCATGGGAATCTTTGACTCTTGTGCCTGAGCAAAAATAGAGAAACTGAGTCATTAAAGTAGTTCACCCCCAAAATGACTTTTTTTCTATTGATTAGTCATGCCATGGAGAGTATAGTTCAATAATATTTTTTGGTTTTTGTCACATTCCTAAGACAAAAATTTGATTCGAGTAAATTTACCCCCATTGATTCCGGATGGTGACCCGTTTCGAAACGGGTCACCATCCGGAATGAATGGGGGTAAATTTATTGTTATCACATTTTTGTCTTAGGAATGCGACAAAAAACTAAAAAAATTATTGAACTCTAGTCTCCATGGCATGACTAATCAATAGAAAAAAAATCATTTTGGGGGTGAACTACTCCTTTAATAACGTTTACATTTGATTTTGATTTTAAAGGAGGACTTCACCACTTTTCAACCTATCTTCATATAATTGGTCCTCACTAAAAATTAGCTTTTTTTTGTTTGTTTTGTTTTTTCAGAGGAGGGCTGTGGGCAGGTCAGAAACCCATCGGTTGGGAATCCAAGCTAATAGAAACTGCAGGCTTTCTATTCCTGAAAAGTTGCAATGTTAAAGTGGAAGCCATTGTTCTCGCGATAATAAAAATCGAAATATTTTTTTCAAAAATATTGATTAATTTTTTGGGGGGGAAAATGATGTCACAAGACGATGGATTCTGAACTTCCCACAGCTCTCCTAGGAGACTTGGACCGAGTAGAAAAAAATTGCGCTATTTTATTATGAACATTAGTGAGGACCTATTATATGAAGATAGGTTGAAAAGTGGTGAAGTCCTCCTTTAAGCAAATGTAATTTAATGGGAAAAAAATTAAAAAAGGTTCATCCTTCAGTCAAGGTGGATGTTTGTGCCAGATGTAATACAATTCCCCCAAGGCATTCCTTAGATAACGCATTCTCGAGGAAGGGACAGACAGAGAGTTAACCTGAAATGTGTCTGGCCACAGCTGTCACTAGCGGAGGCATACACATTACACATTCTGCTGTGTACTGTGTACTTGTGTAGGCTACTGCTAGACATGACTCACCCTAAATGTTATGATCTGATATTAACCGCTGTAGGGGACTTTGATTGTGAATTATGAGTTTGGAATGATTATAACCAGCTGGCTTATTTATAGTTTTCTCCAACACCAGTGTGACTTGGACTTAAGACTTGAGTTTTTGAGTGAAGCTGAACAAACAAGTGTGTTGAGTGATCGCAGGTGAATTTATACTGTGGTGATTGCAACAAGGATTGGCTGTGGTGAGTGGAGGCAGGTGTAGTGGATGGATATAGGTGATTGTGAATGGGGAGTGGCTAATGAGTGAAGGCAGGTGTTAGGGAGGTGATTGAAAACGGGGAGTGGTCATGATAAGGTGGTCTCTATTCCTGAACTTGGATTGAGAGACTTCATTTCTGGAGAGTGGAGACTTGGGACTCGACTTTGACTTGAAGTGAGGTACTGTAAGGTGATGTGAACTTGCATTTGGATTTTGGAACTGGACTTGGATTCTTTGTCAATGTAAGTGACTCTGGCAGAAAGCAGTAGCGCATGTTTACTGCACTTACCTTTAATCAAAATGATGACAATATTGACCCTTTGAACCCTTTTGGAGTTACAAATGGATAAATGAACACTTTTTAATTTAGTGTGTATGACTGAAGTACTGTTACTAAAAGTAATTGCTCAGTGTTAGTAGCTCTTACTGGCAACAAAAGATTATTGAGTTAAAAAAGAAAAGGAGGGAAAAAAAAGAAATGTGACCACATTTGGCTTATTTTAATAAATGCATCAATGAGAGCAAAGTCTAGGCATATGGGAAGCAGTTGATATCAAAGAACCTATGGAGTGATGTTAAATGGATTATCCCAGTATCCTCTGATGATAGATTGTTGCTACAGCTCATCTGATAAGCATACTTCTATATTGCAGTCATTTTAAAGTTTTTTTCTTTTTCTTTTCTTTTTTCCAAAAGTGGAAAATGCAAAACATATTTTTCCACCCATCAGGTGCCCAAAGTCGGATCTACTGATTTGAAGGGAATATAGTCTGTCAGGTCTCCAGATAGGAATTCCCAAATTCCTACGTCCACTGCCATTTTTCCCCCAGCGCCCGATTTTGCATCATCAGACAATGTCATGAATTACATAGGAGGTTATGACATTGATGCTTTGTGTGTGTGTGTGTGTGTGTGTGTGTGTGTGTGTGTGTGTGTGTGTGTGTGTGTGTGTGTGTGTGTGTGTGTGTGTGTGTGTGTGTGTGTGTGTGTGTGTGTGTGTGTGTGTGTGTGTGTGCGCGCCAGCATGTAGTTGTGGAGGACGAAGGGGCCAATATGCGTAAAGATTTGAGTAAAGTTCTTCTGATATATCATTTTGTTCAAATACACCAGGCAAAGTCCCTATGAAACCTTCTGAGCTCCGGTCTGTGATCAGTAGGATTGCATCCAGTTTTATTGCCATAGGTCACGGGTCTTTGAAACGTTGTTTTTCATCAAACCCAACAAGAAACTGCACATAGGTTTTATCACAAGGACAACATGCATGAATCTCTGTCAAGAGTTGATTATCTCTAAGATAATATGTTATACACAATTGGCTGACAGCCTTGCAGAATGTTTTACCTTGCATCCCTATTTCATGCATGTCATTACATTTTCAAAAATCAAATCAGTTCAAATATAGACGATCTTAAAGCATACTATGCGTCACGGTGTGGTTCGTCTGTCAAATTTGGCTATATGTCAAGGGAAGAACTAGATATGGCGAGATTAAAGTGATTAAACATAAAACCTTATTTCCATTCTTCTTTCATGGTCTGTAACAGAAAGGGAACAAGCCATCCAGCTTCACGTCGGATGGGGTCTGCTTGGGTTCAGGGCTGCTTAAAAAAAAAAAAGTTTTTGACGTGATTGTTTTGACTGATTGTTTGTTGCATTAAAAACACAGGTACTGTATGTTTTATATGACTCTTGGCGTAGCTTTACATATGATTGACTATAGCTGCCTGAGGCAGGAATGTGGTTTTGGACCCAGAGAACGGTGTGTCTAGAATATCTATGTGCAACATAATACAGATTAGAATCCCTTCTATTAATCAAGGTCTGATCCACAGGCAGGCAGATCTCATTTACATGTGTGTGTAGAGATAGACAGAAACAGATGAGAAGACGCGCTTCCTCCCCAGATGTCATGAACACGTGTGTGAGAGGACAGAATATGTTTTTGAGCTTCTTTCCTCGCTGTGGTTTGTTCGTCATCATCGTCATCATCATCATCACGGCATCTCTGGTATTGATCAGTGAAATTGAAAAGAGAGACAAAGAGGGTTATTCCTATGTTGAAAAGAAAAGAAGGGGCGACCGAAACAATTTTCCCAAGTATTCTCTCTGTCGCAGTTTTCAGATGAATCTGAAGGAGTCATCAAACGCAGGAAATATTAAACAGTGTGTGTGTGTGTGTGTGTGTGTGTGTGTGTGTGTGTGTGTGTGTGTGTGTGTGTGTGTGTGTGTGTGTGTGTGTGTGTGTGTGTGTGTGTGTGTGTGTGTGTGTGTGCATGTTTGTGCTTCCACATGTGCATGCGTAGCCTACACCAGGGGTTTTCAAAGTGGGTGACGGGGCACCCTGGGGTGCCGCGACGGCAGTACCGGGGTGCCGCGAGATCATTTGTAATTTATTTGGACACTTGAAAACATATTTAGTATCATTTTAAACTTATACATAGTTATTTTCAGTCAGTTCTAACCGAAATGGCTATTATCTCAACGTTTTCCTCACAACATAATCACTAAAATATCATTACTGTCAGGCAGAAACCTCTGTCGCACAAAACTAGTGAAAACAGCCGATCTACAAGCACACAACGCCTCGCGATGCGAGGCGTTGTGTGCTTGTAGATCGGCTGTTTTCACTAGTTTAGTACATTTTATAGATGATAACTACAAAACGAACGGTTTTGGACATACAAGG
Source organism: Nannobrachium achirus (assembly GCF_963921795.1). NCBI lineage: Eukaryota > Metazoa > Chordata > Actinopteri > Myctophiformes > Myctophidae > Nannobrachium > Nannobrachium achirus. The sequence continues at coordinate 20,273,630 of NC_137822.1, forward strand.
TTTCCACCCGACAACGACAATATGCTATAAATATAAGGTGCTGGGAGTGAAAATTATAATGTAGGGGTGCCTCGGATTAAAAAAAATATTCATGGGGTGCCCTGAGACAAAAAAGTTTGGGAACCCCTGGCCTACACATACTGTCTGTGTTGTTGGCGTGCGCTCCTCTTAACTGTTTAATTCGTCGTCTCAGAGGAATGTTCCTATATCCTGCATGAATTTATTTTCATCCCTGAGAGGTGAAGGCACATTTGTCAGAGTGGGTGTGAAGACAGAATTTATTGCCTCATGGCTTCCGCCCAGGATGAGAGGCAGAGCAGGAGTCCAGCTAGCGCTGGCGGGACGCAGGGAGGAGCTGCCCGCCCGGCCCAGAGGACTGCTGTTATATGGTGGGAGGAAACAGAGGGTGCCAGCGGTGCCATTTGGGGGTTCCAGGGGATGATGGCTACCTAGCTTTCACAATTTTCACTGGAATCAATCAATTTTCTTGGAATCAAGACCTGGAATTATTTTATACTTTAGCTATTCGAAAAATAGCAGATATACAAGCAAATCTTTGAATATATATTTTTAAACACAAACATTTTAACTCAAATATTTGCTTCTGGGGGTCCCTGGAACAACATATTTTGAGATGGGGGTCCGCAAGCCAAATACATGTAATTTTGGGTGTCCTTGACGTGAAAAAGACTTTTCAAGATTTTTCAAAAATAGCAGATCTACAAGCTCGCAGCACAGCACTCGGTGCCGCACTGTGAGCTTGTATATCTGCTATTTTTTAATAGTTAAAGCATAAGTAATGATTAAAGTGGTTCAAATATTCAGTGACAGATTATTTTAGCTCCTTCTGCAACCATACAATACTCACATTCCGATAACCATGTCAGCATGTAGATTGGATATATTTTTTAAATCGGGCATATTTTTGGCAACCCTCTTTTTTTATGAAATGACGCCTCTGGGAGGAAAGGAGGAAGGAACTCCCCCATGTCGCTGTTACGACTGTTCAATGTAGGACAAGCAGGAACAGAGGGTCATGACACTAAGAAGCCAAAGCCTTATATCTACAAAACAAAATGCAACATGGGGGTGTCTGGAAATGTTTTAAAACGTACAGATGATGCAGTATTTACCTCTCTGATATAGATTTTGTTGCTAGGCAATATTAGACAAAACTCAGCTTACTGGCGTTGGTTACTGTTGCTAACTCAAATAAACAAGCTGGCTTGGCATTTGGCCAAGTAGCAAAACAATGGGGTCTGTCACTGATATTACCCAAGTCCAAGAGGCTATAGATAATTCTTTGGAGAGAGACCGATTTTAATTTAAAAAAAAGGCGTATAGTAGGTCTATGCTATGGAGGGATATGTCCAGAATTTCAAATGAAGAGCAGACTTCTCGACATATAGTTGAGCATATGTTCAAATTAGAAGCACTGTTTTTCATTAACTGCAGGTTATGATTAAATGTTGCCTCCAGTTACACTTCAGAGAAAACATTCGTTTTTTTGACGATTTATTACCCTGCATCAGTCACCGTCATTATATAAATTCCTTGTATAGTTTTTCTTTAAATGTTGCAGCTACTGCAGGTGTCTTTGTGGTATGTTATGTACAGTAGGTAGCTAAAGTGTTCTTTGCTGTAATCTGGCCTAACACGAGTATGGTGTAACACAGCTCACTGTCCACAAGCTGTTGGCTTCACAGCTAATTGATTGGTTTCTCCATCTCTCATTCTGTGCAGCGAGGTAAAGTAACCAAGCACATTCACTGAAGGTCTGTACTTAAAGGGGAAGACCACCCATTTTCAATATACCTTAGAGGAGTTGTGTGGAAATAAAAAATCAAACCTCGGTTCGAAGTGGAGCGGTGAATCTGAGCAGCTATACCCTGTGTGTGTTGCTAAATGCCTAAACTGTAAACTGTGCCTGTGAGTGAGTGGTGAGTGTGCCTGGCCTGCACAAAACAGCGCCCCTCCTTTAACTAGTGTGTTGTGTGTGGCCACTCAAGGTATTGCCAGGCTACGGACACGGCCAGCCAGCCAGCCAGCCAGCCACCCACCCAGCCACCCAGCCACGGACATACCCACGGACATACCTGTCTATTGGGAGCGCTTTCACCGCTCCAAAAAAGTTCCCCCTCTTCTGTGTTGCCTAGAACTGGAGGATTGATTTGGGGGTTTGTATTGCAAATCACAATGTGATGACATCACACCGTTGTACTTTATTTTGTGATTTTGTAGTTGAACTGGACCTTTCCGACGAAAAGTTCGGTGGTCGGAGACACTATGGACAGGCCTTTAAGTTAAGGCATAAGAGCTGGTACTTAAGACAATCAAAATAGAGCCCCCTGCCTTAAAAAAGTAATCGTTACAATCATTGAAATCAATTCTAAAGGAATAGGTGACCAATGAAGGGAGGCTACAAATCGTCACTGTCGGGCAGAAACCTTGTCCAAGTTTCAAATTTGTGTGTTTTTTTCGTAATGTAAAGCTCCGCTTTTTCATACAAGACTGTCGTACAAGACTAGTGAAAATATCCGTTCTACAAGCACACAACGCCTCGTGATGCGAGGCGTTGTGTGCTTGTAGATCGGCTGTTTTCACTAGTTTAAATTATTTTCAAAATGATGAATGCACAACGAACGGTTTTGGACATACGGTACAAGCTTTCAACCCAACATCAACAAAATGGTGCAATGTGCCTTGTGGTATGAGGGAAGCTGAAGAGGACACACACTATGACTAAGGTTCTGGGCAGTGTGCCAGTACAGTACATGTGCTTTCAGGGGACAAGGGCTCTTCATTACACCCTCACTGGCAACCTTGTTGATTTCTTTGTGTTGCACACCTGGGATGGATATCTCTACAGCAGTGCTTCTCAAACTTTTTCATGTCAAGGACCCCCAAATATATTATCCATTATGAAATCATATGAGCACACTAGAATGCCCCGAAGGGAATTCGATGCACAACATTTCAACCTGAAATGGTCTTCGTCGGGTACATACCGATGAAAACCGTTTCAGATCGAAAATTAAATTCACATTGCTCTAAACAGCATGCAGCAGATGTAATGTATTTTCTCTTCAAAACACAGCTCAAAAACAAAGGACACTTGCAAAAACAAAGGACACAGATACAAATATAAACTTCTTACAACTACATCGGACAGTAAAATAAAACATCACATTGTTTGGTACTTGACAGTCTGTCATATTTGAAAGTACTGTGAAATGTTGATTTCAATGTGTCGCTTTTTTTTTAAACAGATCACTAAAACCAAATGTATTTCACAGCGGTTTAGCATATCAACAAGCTAATGATGATGCACTGCATTGTTAGCTTGTGTAGACATGTTCTTTTCGACAAGCAACATATTAGTTACTCATGCGATGTATAAATTAAGCAAGTAGCCAGGCACAGGCAGTAGCTGTCAGGCTGGGCAAGGAGGGTAAAGGAAATGACCCGGCTGTGGTCCAAGTAGCCCAAGGACAAGGCAGGAAAAAGAGACTGTGAGGGAGGAAGTTCAGCAGGAATCTCCAGTAGCAGCCACCAAAGTCAGACCGGTTGCCTGGACAGTGGACACTGACCAGCCTCTCATAGGGAGTGTGTGCACATGCTTTTACAGAATGAGTGCAAGCTCATGTATCAGGGTTAGCTGGCATTGAATGGGTTTACTGTGCTGCTTAATGTCCATTG